>NW_026718094.1:0-14112 GCF_029784015.1 Lycium ferocissimum
TGGACCCATTGATCAGTGATCAAGTTAAGGTCAGCACAAAGAATTGTGTTTTTTTTTCTTTCATGTACATTAATTTGTGTTAATTTATCCCAATTAGTGGTTGAATTGCATAACCTTTGGTGCAAAAATCAAGAGTCTACTCAAAGCATGAGCGGCAAACTTCCTTGCAAACAAGTAACAAACACTTGTCTTCCCACCATTGTATTCACAACGACTCTCACTCCTTAGCTCTCCAGAACTCGGGTCAGGTTACATCCGACCGATGAAAACGGGCGGGTGAGGCCCGCCCCTTTGACCGACCAACCCATGTCAAGCTCCGGCCCGAGTTCCTCCTCCCAAATTTCATGCTCACGAACACGCTGAATATAGTGCTCGTCAGCCGTAAAGCACGAACCGTGCAACGTTTACGGAAGACTCCGGGAAATACAAGAAATTAAAATGAATTTATCGCCTCTTTTAAATTTTATTCTCTTGAAAATAGGGCATGTTCCAAAACTAATGGGGGTTGAAGGTAATTGTCCCTTATATCACAAAAGTTTCTCACTTACTTTGTGGATGCTTGGCCGTACCTCTCTATCCACTTCCGGGTAGAAGAAAAGATAGGAATAACTTACTTTTACAAACATTTCAAGCGTACAACATTGCACACCGATGTTCAAATGGAGAAAGTGTCAATCAAAATAGCTCATTTTTAATTAAAAAAAGAAAGTCCATTTTACTGCGTAAAACCGAATTAGAAAAATCGAAACCAAACCGAACTTCAAAAAACCGAACCGAACCGAATTAATTCGGTGCGGTGTTCAGTGTCCACTTTCAAAAAATCGAAATCGAAAAAACCGAACCGAAGTTTGAAAAATCGAATGCCCACTCCCTAAATTAGAAATAGAGGGTGCGGTGTGTTTAAACACGGGCTCAACTTGTTAGCTCTAGAGTAAGTAAAACACACCCCTTTTCGAGATAACTCAAAAGTGAATATGAAAATTCATTCTAAAGACCTTCATATATTATCTGGATCCAATGTATGTTTGAAATGTTTTTATTTCAGCCAAAGTAGTAAACAACATACCAAGCAGACATCAAACTTTGGCCTAGCAGATACTTTAGTCATTCATTTACAGACCAATTACAAACCTCATAACATCTTACAAGATGCAATAGCTACTATATGACAACGAATCTAAGTCGATAACACAACTAAACTGAAGATTGACAATAACAATATTCTGATCCTGTAAGTTCTTTTTTTTTTTTCACAATAAATTCTAGATTAAGTGACATAAAAATAACACTGATGTACTGCCGTTAGAATTTCAGTGACAAATGTAATGCATAAAAATGCCTTTTGCACACTGTAATATTCATAATGACTTTCAAATCTTTCAATTTTACATTGTGTCATACCCTATTTTAACCGGGGTCAAAATAGTTTACAACATCCGGGTAATTCCGGGGTTAATTAAAGTTAAGGAGTCGCCACCTAATTATTTACGGTGAATTAGGGCACCTAAGGTTAATTAGAGTAATTATCTAAAGTTGATTTGTTTTAAAGTCTACGAAACCAAAAAGATTCTAGGTACGGGTTCAACTAATCTGTAGGGAAGGTATTAGGCATCCTCTAAGTTCCATTAATAATGGTTAATCCGACTGACTTATAATTAATTAGGCTAAATATAAATATAAGGTTGTAGATAAGAAAATAGCTTTGTAAGTATTTGCTAAAGTTATAGATAGATATATGAGGATGATAAAATAAGACTTGTGAAAATAAAATAGTGCTTCTAATGCTATAAAAAGATATGATTTATAGATAAAAATATAATAGTTCTATTTAAAATAAGACTTGTATGAAATAAGACTTGTAAAGGAGGCACGACAAACATGAATTTTAGATAAAGATTGTATTGTATAAATGTTACGTAGAAAGAATCTAAACTTGCTTAGTGAATAGGATGCAAAAGGAAGTGAATTTCTTTTCTCTTTTATTAACTTTATTTAACTAAAATACGCATAATTCTTGAAAGTGTATTTATAAAATATACTTTGAATTTATATTTATATATATAAGAAAATATATAACGTGAATTCAAGATTGTTTGTAGCAAAACGGACATAGGAAATGACTTTCGGAAGATCTGTCGCGTTTGAAGCTAGAAGAGGAAAACTTTTTCCTGTCCATGACAGGGCGCGCAGGCAAACGGACGTTTTGTGTATGAAAATGGTGTAGACCAAACTGTTGATAGCTCAAGCGGACTGTTTTTTTTGCTGGAAATGGGGGAAGAGGCGTGAAGAGAGAGAATAGGGAGAGGGAAAAGCCGCTCGTGACAAAGACACACGAAAACGGGATGGTCCGGCCCACATCGTATCGTACAAGCTTGTTTTTTACTAGGAAGCGAAAAGAGGACAGCGTTTGCACGAAAATGAAGGGGGAAGGATCTGCCATGGTTGAAAGAAGGTTTAGCTCTTTGCCTAAAATGGAGGGGGAGGAGGAGAGAGGGAAGAGCGTAGAGAGGGAGTGAGAGGTGAGAGAGAGAAGCTGAGCGGCTGGTGAAGAAAAGAATGGGGGATTAGGTATTTGTTTTAGGATTGGCCGCCGGTCGGGTAATGGAAAGGAAAAATCGGACCGGATGAGAGGAAAATGATGAGCGGATGAGTGGCTAAATGTTTGCATTTCTTCGACTGCCTAAATTAATTAAAGGCAAAGGTTGGTCGGGTGAGGAATAATTGGGCTGGTCCGAAAATGGGTAATAGACTTGATTTTTTGGGCCATTAATTGGCTGAAGATATTGATCCTTTCTCCTCTATTTAATTATTTTCTTGGTTTATAATTTGATAACTAGTACAATTTATACTATGATAATTAATGATTAATATGTAGAAAAATAAAAGACTTGATAAAATAATAATTAACTGCAAACCAAAAATAAAGTGACGAACAATCCTTTTTGAAATTGTGATGAAGTAATACTAGTAATTTTTATAGTAGAATAGTGAAAATGAAAGTAATGACATTAATAGTAGTAGAAATAATAGTGAAAAAAAAAAAAAAATATTTAGATTTAATTAATTTTAATAAGAAGCCCGAGGAAATAAAATGCGAATAAAGGAGGGACAAAATTGGGTGTCAACAGATCTCTTCGACCGGAGACGATGTAAGAGTTTTCGGGCGAAGAAGTTGACAAAGTAGCCGATTTTGTTCCGACCAACAAGTATGACTTGGAAGGACTTGAGAGAATCGGTTAGGAGCAGGGTGAAAAATATTATTAGGACGGAAAAGGAATTATGAAAATTATGGCCGAACCCAATCTTGATTTTGAATAGCCCAAGAAGTATGTGTGTAGTTCGAAAGTTTAATGGGAGAGTGTTATTTATGGATTTATAACCATGAGGGGGTTGTAGACATATGACAAGAATGTTCGAGAATAGAACATATGTTTATAGCCTCCTAATTATAAATGTGGTGCGCAACACACCCATAAGTAGGACTTACCAGGCACGATGTAAATTCTCAAAAAATTGCCCCAAGTGTTGAATTATGGTGAGGCCTGGGATGTAGAAAGAATGTAAGATTATGAAAAGAGTTAGTTGAAATAGAGTTTTAGTAGGGGATATGAAAGCAAAAATTTGACCTACGTGTCACGTGTTTGTGGACGTAGGCGGAGTTGAGTTCGAGAGTAGATCCGAGACCTTTGCTTGTGAGTTTGATATTCCTCTTCAGCATGTTGCCCCAGTTCACTGCGTAAGATAAAGTTCCACGTCGTGATGTGTCTCTGTAGATTGTACTTTCTGTCAAAACTGAAATTCATGTCAAAATTAGTAATAAAGTGGAAAGTATAAAATTATAAAGAATGTAACATGATAGTAAATATGAGCGTGAGAATGAGGATGAAGTGTGGATTATAATGAAGAAGTGGCCAAATGTCGCCTCTCGGTTGTCTTCGGGGACTTGAATGAACGCGCGATGTTTATGCCGACTATCTCCGATTGTATTTGAAGACTTTAATGATAATAAGGCCTCCGGCTGTCTTCCGGGACTCGATGATATCTCCGGTTGTCTTCGGAGCCTTGATGATAATTCCTGTAAGGTTCAAGATAAAGTTGTTAAAGTTGGTAAGTGAATGATAAAGTAGAGAGTAAGGTCATAGCGTAGCCGTCTGGCTTATGCATGTGAGGCTGTGTAGCCGAATGATGCCCCCGGTGTCTTCGGAGACTCGATAATGATCCTCCGGTTGTCTTCGGAGACTTAATGTTGATTCATGTGAGAGGCCGTGTAGCCGAACGATGCCCCGTTGTCTTCGGAGACTTGATGATGATCTCTCGGTTGTTCGAGACTTAATGTTGATTCCTCGCAAAATTCAAGGTAAAGTGGTTAAAGTAGGTAAAGTGAATGATAAAGAGAGAGTAAAGTTATAGTGTAGCCGTCCGGTTTATGCATGTGAGGCCGTGTAGCCGAATGATGCCCCCGTTGTCTTCGGTGACTTAATGATGATCCCTCCGTTGTGTTCGGAGACTTCATGTCGATTCCCGCAAAGTTCGAGTAAAGTGGTTAAAGTAGGTAAAGTGAATGATAAGAATGTAGATTCCGTAAAAGAGAGGGAAAGTGATAATATAGCCGTTTGGTCGATGATGTTGACGGTATCGTGATAAACCAAACGGCGACACGTAATCGATTTAATTCATCTTCAATCTCGGCAACCTACAAAACGGGTATAATTGTTAATAAAGTCATGAAGTCATTGTAATAAAGAATGAAAGTAGAGATAAAGTTGGAAATAAAGCCGTTTGGCTTTTAAAGCGAGGCCTCGGCCATGATTGATGGACTTGACTGTTGATCTCGCGATTTTAGGTTCCTGCACTCAAAGAAAAATTCTTAGTTTGGGAGGGGGAAGTTGATTCGTGTTGACTCGAAGCTTGACGTTGTTGGCACTCCATTCGTCTTGTTTGTTTGGATCTTGTGATCTCCGTTTCAAGCCTCGGTAGATGAACGTAGTGAAACAATTGAAAGAAAGTATTTCATTTGAAAGGTAGGTAAGTATATGTATAAGAAACGTAACTATATGTATATAAGTTGTAAAATACATATATGCAAATGGATGTATGTAAGGGAAGATATATATGTAATATATATATATATAAGTTGTAAAATATTTACGCCTTGACCCCTCAAATTGTGACACATCTAAAATAATTGAAAGGTCATTTGTCTATAATAATTCCTGTCTGGTAGCCTTAATCTTGTCTATGTCTAACTCTGTTCTTGTCTAATCTTCCAAAATATGCCCCAGTTTTGGCTCGTAAGGATGTACTAAACTTATGTTGTGGCGTGACCGAACCTTATATAGGTTGCCTACGTATCAAAGGAATCGGTCGTAACGTAGTTCGTAGGACACGTGGAAATGGTTTGAAATTTTCTAATAAAGGGGACCGAACCCGTGGATTGCCTACGTATCCCACCGGCGGGAATCGGCCGGCGTAGTTCTGTTACGTAAAAGGTTTGTTGGATTTTATCTAAATGTGACTGACTCGTCTATTGATAGTCTACGAATCCCGCCGAGGGAATCGGGCCATTCTTAGGTGATAAGGATTTTTGGATCTTTGTTGTAATGCAACCGAACCCTATGTGGGCTGCCTACGTATCCCACCACGGGAATCAGGTCAGCGTAGTTCGTACAGTGTATTAAGGAAAGGTTGCAACTAGGTTGTCTAACCTAATGTCGTACTTTGATTTCTTCTAGAATTGCTAGCTTTGAGGTTTATGACATCACCTATCGGCTATTTCATTTTTTTTTTTCAAATGGAATCTTGTCTTGTCCTCTAATTTCTTTGTTACTCTCGGGATGTATGTTGTCTATTTGTTTATGTCACAATCATAGAGTCGGCAGATTTGATAAATAAAGTAGAAAATAATAATAGATGATTAAGGAAAATCAGAAATGCATTCATAGTTTTTGCAATTTAAGCTTCCAAAAGATGAGGCAAAACAACAAAAGTTTGTGGCACAATTTAAGCCTCAATTTTAAAATTGTGCTATCTCAAAAGTTCACTACAGTTCAATCTACCAAGACTCCCGGCGAACCAGGGACGGAGTACAAGTCCAATTCTTTAGAGTTTCTCCTGGTTCGGCACCCTGAATGGTCGGTGTCTCGGTGTTGTGAATAGTTGTGGCAGAAATCTTCACTGGTGCTTGTTTTTGGATTGTTCCCGCGGGAGCAGCAAAAGTTGATGTCATGATGGACTTTCCCAAATCTCCATCTTTTTCAACAGTGATCATGTTCACGTTGGCATTTTCATGAGCAGGTAGAGGGTTGTTGTCCACATTGGGCTGAGCTCCAATGTCGGATCGCTCCTTCTTTGATTAAGGCTTCAATTTTGTTTTGAGGCCATAGCAATCCTCGGTGTCGTGCCCAAGAACTCCGTAATGATATGCACAACGTTTAGAACCATCAAACCATCTTGGAACGGGATCGGGAATTTTCCCTTCGATCGGTTGTATCACACTCGTCGCTTTCAATCTTTCGAATAATTGAGCCAAGGGGTTCAAATCGAACCGGGTGTAATTACGGTGTGTTTTGGTGTCGGTGTTTGGACGAGTTTGGGTGCGGTGTGGGGTCGATTTTGGTAAGTAGGAGCTTGAACAAAGTCGATATGGACGTGGGTTTTGATGTGGAGGTGCTCGGGGTTGGTAGTAATTTGCTTGGGTATTGAGACAGTGGTAAGGAGATAGTGGAGTTTGGTAAGGTTCAACGTAATGGTAAGGGTAGAAAGGTGGTTGTGGATGGTTAAAGTATGTAGTGGCACTAGCTCGGCTTATGTCCTTGGACATTCATGACGGATGGCTGCCTAAAGATCTTTCTTCTTCTTTTTAAGCCCACCGATAGAAACCGCATTGAATGGCTTTGTTTACGCTTGTAAAGCCGTAAGATCCCGAATTTTTCCCGATTTGATGCCTTCTTCTAAGGCTTCTCCCATTCGGACAACTCGTGAATTTTCGTCCCATCATACCTATCATTTTCTCATAAAATATGCCAACACGGCATTCAATGAAGGTAGCGGTCATTTCTCTCCGTCATTCATCGGGGTTGAACCACCGTTTCTCGACCTCCAACGTTAAAGTGCATACTCACGGAACGACTCAGTGGACTTCTTGGTTAACTTAGTCATATAGACTCTGTCTGGTGTAATGTCAGTGTTGAAACTGAATCGGTCCATAAAGTCTTGGGCCATGTCGCTCCAACCATGCCATTTACGAACGTCCTGTTGTGTATACCAATTAAGGGCCTCACCGTATAAGCTCCTGATGAATAGCTTCATCCTTATGTTCGGTCTCTACCTACTCCAACCCGCTTTGTCGCAATAAGCCCTTAAGTGTGTGTGAGGATCGCCGGTTCCATCGAAAGTATCAAACTTCGCGGTTTGTAGCCCATGTAGGTCAACATCGTGAACGCAAATCCTCGTATTCTACACTCTTAGTTCCTCTAGCAACTTGAAGATTTCTCATTGCTTCTTTGAGATCGTGGATCTCTTTAGCAACATATCGTCCGCCCTTGCTTTTGCCTCTTTCTCCATTTCCTCATATGATCTACTTCGGTTGGAACCCGACCGTTACCGGGTTGGTATAGGCTTGTGTTTCGCCGCATATACCGGAGGAACATATTGTGTTAGGAGTGGCAAAATGTGCCCTCGTATACGCTTCGGGTTGGATAGGTTTTGGGAGGGTGGTGTGGAATGTTTTTGAGGAAGTTGTAGGTGGCGGATTAGTGTTGGTAGGTAATGGAATATAAGGAGTGTGAACTTGCGATTGATTTGGTGGATTGACGGGTGGTGGATTAGGAGTAGCGTAGGTATTGTAAGTAGGTGGTTGATTTTGCGGAGTAGTATAGACGGAGGATGGATTTGGTGGAGGAAAGTTGTTGTTGGCGGGTGCATTGTTTTGTGGAGGAAAGTGTTCAGGGACCGGAGATTCAAGTGATGGAAAACGGGGTGGATTTGGTGCGACAGTTCTAGGTTCAGGAAGTGGACTTGGGAGTGTGATGGATAAGTTGGTCAGGTCCCTAACCCGATTTAGTTCGCTACGTAGGTCCTCAATTTCTTGAGTTAGGCGGGCGATATGTTCGTCATGTTGCATAGCATTTCTATGTTCAGACGTCTCGGGAGGATCGTTAGAGATCACAATGTTTTCTAAACCAGTTGAAACGGATGCGGCTGGATCAGTCATGATGATTTCTTTTCCTTGTGATGATGTTTTTGACCTTGTGCGGTAGGGATGGTCGGCCAGCTCGAGTGTCAACACGAATCAACTCTTTTGGGAATAATAAAAAGAAAAAGAAACACAATAGTGCAAATGATGTCAGTCTAAGTAAAGTCATGATCACGTAAAGTCAAGTAGGTCATGTAGCAAATAATTCATCAAATAAAATTCAAACAAGTTGTCAAACAAATGTACATGGATATATCAAACAATAACGCGTCCTAATATGCATGTGACCTCTTTGTGCCAGAGGTAGGCCTAACGTTTGTTTGAAGGGTAAAGTGTGCCATAATACGTCATTCTATTGCTTTTGATTAATTAAACAAATTCTATTTCCCAAAATAAAGTACAAAATGTAATATTTATTACATATTAAATGAATACAACATAAAGTATTTCCTAATACAATTTTCTACGTCTAAATGTCTGTACTCCATTTGTGATGTCACCGGTCTTCGGCATTTGTTGTACTCCAATGCGGATCCATACCCGTCATAGAAATGTTAGTTGTTCCCTCCTCCTAAAGTTTAATTGATTAAAGCAAATAATCAATATTTAAGCACAAGCTATTCTTCAAACATGCACATAAAGTATGATTTAGTGTCACTTGGTCGTGGACCCACTTGGACGTTTGGGTAAAGTCATCTAATGGATTTAATACACCAAGGGTATTAAACCTCCTAGGTCATGAAATGTATGCACTTAATAACGGGTGTTGGTTTAGCTCTATCCTAGGTTGACTAAGAGTTGGTTTACTAGACGCAAGGTTCCCGAGCGGACTACTCGAGTGAGAAGGCTACGCGGTCACCGGTATTCGGACACCCCGCGCATATGCCAACTCTCCTAAAATTTGGGATTTTGAAAGAAATTTGCGGGTGCGCAAAACACACCTCGCGTGTACGTGTGATAGTGTGAGTTTCCAGAAGTGGAGAAAAGTGATACGGGATGACAGTTTATATCAAAGCAGTAACACATAAACAGTTTATATATCAAAGCGGTAACACATTATATCAAAAACAAACAATTAATAGCATGTAAAACATCCAATCAACACATAAAGTAATAAAAAACACACAAAGCCTATTTAAAACTAAGTCCGTTATGGTTAGAACCTAAGTAATCCTAAATGAGTCGCTGTCGCCATACCCTATTTTAACCGGGGTCAAAATAGTTTACAACATCCGGGTAATTCCGGAGTTAATTAAAGTTAGGAGTCGCCACCTAATTATTTACGGTGAATTAGGGCACCTAAGGTTAATTAGAGTAATTATCTAAAGTTGATTTGTTTTAAAGTCTACGAAACCAAAAAGATTCTAGGTACGGGTTCAACTAATCTAGAGGGAAGGTATTAGGCATCCTCTAAGTTCCATTAATAATGGTTAATCCGACCGGACTTATAATTAATTAGGCTAAATATAAATATAAGGTTGTAGATAAGAAAATAGCTTTGTAAGTATTTGCTAAAGTTATAGAAGATATATGAGGATGATAAAATAAGACTTGTGAAAATAAAATTTGTATAAAAAAGTACTTTAATGCTATAAAAAGATATGATTTACAACGTTTTAAAAATATAATAGTTCTATTTAAAATAAGACTTGTATGAAATAAGACTTGTAAAGGAGGCACGACAAACATGAATTTTAGATAAAGATTGTATTGTATAAATATTGCGACGTAGAAAGAATCTAAACTTGCTTAGTGAATAGGATGCAAAAGGAAGTGAATTTCTTTTCTCTTTTATTAACTTTATTTAACTAAAATACGCATAATTCTTGAAAGTGTATTTATAAAATATACTTTGAATTTATATTTATATATATAAGAAAATATATAACGTGAATTCAAGATTGTTTTCAAAACGGACATAGGAAATGACTTTTGAAATGGTATAAAAATATTTTGAAATCAATAAAGGTAAACTTATGGAATTGATTTTTTCCTTAGGTTAATTAGACATTATTAAACTAAATTTCACTAATTTGCTAAAGTTCATCTAAATTAACAAGCAAAAATGTTAGTCATACCACACACATTAAATGCACATGCAGAATATATAGATAGAGAGAAACAATAAATGGGCTCGAACGAGCTGAAGTTCTTATGCGGTTGCCAAATTCCGTTGGCCTTCGGTACGATTTTCCCTTTTTGTATTGTCAAGGATGAAATAGTGAGGATTTGCCGGGGCTTTTAGCCAACACCAAATGCGGGAAATGACGAGTCTCAACTCGTATGCGAGATGTCATGCATAAAAAATGAAAAGAAAAGGATTAGTATCTACTTGCCGAATAAGCTTAAACATGTAAAACATAAATTCAAAAAAAAAAACAATCAGTGGATTATGCATATATATTGACACACGACTCTTATATACACTTAGTATGTAGGGAGGTCGACATATCATGTATACTTCAAGGTATATCACGCCATAAACAAAAAAATCAGATAAGGAATATTAAGAAGAAGCACAAATGGTTCTAGTTCAAAGATGCAAATTCCCTCAAGGAAATTCACGATCTTTTCCGAATAAACGAGATTCAAAAGAACGACATACCAAAGTAAACATAATAACGCCACAAGTATGACAAATTGATAAGGAACAAACGGCTTGTTTTCAGAAGTTCAAAATAGATAAGAAACCAAACCAACATATTCCATTAATACGTGCAAACTTCACTTTGAATTAGAAATAATTATGCAACATTCTAACAAAGATGTGTGAGAAGAGCAGTCATGCTTCTTTATCAAGGAAAGGCACATTAAGGCATGGTTTATTAGGTCGCTATTACTAGTTGGAGATGTTTTCATGTCACATTTGCAATAGCTCAAATTATGCAAGCTCGCATTGGTTAACAGTTAAGATTGGTCAGGGTGACCCAACAGTTATTTATGCTTCAGAGTTAAACAGATTTGCACTGATGTTGTTTCATATTACATGGACCGGGACAGAAGGGAAAACTTAATGTATGAAAGACAATTATAGGATGTGTTCGGAATTTTACCGACAATTAAACGTATTAACGAACAGGTTATCTGGCAAACTAGCTAAATTAGGCATGGATAGGTTTAGACTAAACCAAACAGGACCAAGGAAACGAACTAATTTACACACATAACCACAATCATGAAACGTTTTAAACTCATTAAACTAGAAAATACAATAAGGGGACAAGACTAATAATCGAACTAAGACAATAAGCTAAACATGTTATTTCGAGATTAACCATTCTTGCAACTGAGCTAATAGTGAGATAATGCATGATCTGTTTCGGTCCTATACACAATATACCTAAGATACACACACCAAGGTGTGTATATCATATGTATATCGAATGTATATCCGTCGTGTATCGAATATATGTTTGATTTTAAACAGATTCTAGGCCCTGGATGTTAGTCTAAGCATCCAAACTGCGATATACATCTTTCGAATTCATTTTTAACAATTATCAAGCTATCCTAACAGCTCCCAAACATCAAACAAATAACGTTACGATAAAGAAAGCACAAAACTGAAAATAGCAGAATAAGCAAAATATCTTAACTAAAAAAAAACCAAAAAAAAGCAAAAAAGTGTATCAAAGTTTAGTAACCTTAATGTACGAGAAAAATGAGGTCTCGAATCCACTTCGTAATGATGGATCCGAATCTCAAGCCGAATATTTTCGAACAAAATATTGAAAATCCTAGCGAGCTGCAGCTAAAGTTTCGTATTTTTGTAGGGTAGATTGATTGAGAAAAATGTAAAAATGTAGGGCCGGGTTCCCCCGATTGTTGCCTCTTTTTTTTTTAAACATATGGAGACTAAAACATGTATTTATAGTCTCAAAGGGTTTTTGATTTTTGAAATTGGCGCACTCAAAATTTGTTTTCAAAAACGAATCCAAAAATGAACCGTTGGAAAGCAAATTCCCGTGATTTGATTCGGTGTTACCAAAAAATGATTTGACCATTCTTCCATTTCGGAAGATAGCCGTTCAACGAAGCTAGAAGAGGAAAACTTTTTCTCCCGTCCATGCAACGATGGGCGCGGAAGAAAACTCGGACGTTTTGTGTATGAAAATGGTGTAGACCAAGAAAGATGATAGCTATGGAAAGCGGAAGCCGGTTTTTTTTGGCGGAAATGGGGGAAGAGGCGTGAAGAGAGAGAATAGGGAGAGGATTTGAATTCAAAACACATGAAAATGGGATGGTCCTATTTCGCCAGGTCGTACAAGCTTGTTTTTCTTAGATAGAGAAAGAGAGACGAGAAAGGATTTGCACGAAAAGGGTTTGAAGGATGTCTGCCATGGTTGAAAGAAAAGGTTTAGCTTCTTTGCCTAAAATGGAGAGGGAAAGATGAGGAGAGAGAGAACGATTTCTAGGTGTGTGTGTGAGGGGCGTGAGAGAGAAAGGCCTGTTTTCATGGCTGAAGAAAAGAATGGGGATTAGGTATTTGTTTTAGGAGAGAGAGAGAGAGAGAGAATGGGGCGAGAGAGAGGAAAGAATGAGTGGAGGGTTGAAGGTTTGAAGGGAGCGGATGAGTGGCTAAACGGGTAGGTTAGGCCTAAATTAATTAAAGGCAAAGGTTGGTCGGGTAGGAATAATGTGGGCCGGTCCGAAATGGGTAATAGACTTGATTTTTTGGGTATTAATTGGGAAGATATTGATCCTTTTCTTTATTTAATTATTTTGGGCTTTAATTTGATAACTAGTACAATTTATACTATGATAATTAATGATTAATATGTAGAAAATAAAAGACTTGATAAAATATAATTAACTCAACGAAAATAAAGTAACGAAGATCCTTTTTGAAATTTGTGATGAAGTAATACTAGTAATGTTTATAGTAGAATAGTGAAAATGAAAGTAATGACATTAATAGTAGTAGAAATAATAGTGGAAAAAAATAAAATATTTAGATTTAATTAATTTTAATAAGAAGCCCAAGGAAATAAAATAAAATAATGAGGACAAAATTGTGTCAACACATAGAAGACTGATTAATGCGATATTCCATATCGATGATTTAGCAAAAAATTAAACAACGTATGTGAGCACCAGCGACGTTACACAATTATGAGAAGATTTCACTCAGCAACAAGGTTAGTGAAACTTATATATATCAATTGCTTACAAAAGAGTCATTTGTTACCCTCTTCTTAGAATTAAGCCAAATTGTAATTTCTTACAACAGAAAAATAGTTGGAATGTGTATCGTATCGTCGGAAAGAAATGAAATCGGAAGCCAAAGGCCAAACCAGCTGATGTTCCATTGAGGACATCTTGGGGAGTTACGATGCCTCTTGGAAATCTCTAGAAAAGCAGATGGAGTGAGCTGCTAATGACACGTTTATCATACGTGTTTATACTTGCTCAAAAGAAATGTTTTTTTTTTTTTTTTTGTGTACACATACATATGCAAAAAGTACAATTTGAAAGAGATCTGTTCATCCCGAACAACTCTCACTTCTAAGATAGAGTAATTTATGCATCTTTTAGAGAAAGGTCTAATTTTTTTTTGGAGCAAACCGAAACTCTTATTAGAAAATTAGACGACAATCTAAATTTGTATAAGTTATTACAAACATTAGACGACAATCTAAGGTTTTTTTCGTAACATTGAGTCATTGAGCAATATATAAAAAAAATTAGAACCAAATCTAACATTGTCCGAAGAGTAATTTTTCAAGAATTGTATTTGCATAACTTTTAAAAATAGAGAAAAAATTTAAATAATAATATGACAAAGGAAACTTTCCCAAATAAGAATTATTTTAGTTGGCAAATTTACGATTGCCCCATACAAATAGTCTTTCTTTTGCCGGTTCAATTCGTTGGGCTTTAATTTTTTTTCCTTGCTTAAAAAAATGGGCCAAAAAAAA
>NW_026718095.1:0-46186 GCF_029784015.1 Lycium ferocissimum
GCTCGAGAGGATGTGGATTGAAGCCCAAGAATCGCCCGCGGAAAGAACAAGTCAAACAGCGCCCAAATTAGGACTTAGAAGCTCAGTGTGAACATGAGGGGCTGGTCTAATGTGAACGAAGGAAGCTTCCCCTTTTTGTGTTTTCTAGGCTATTAAAGGCTATTTTGACTTTCATAATGTATAGTGGCTTTCTAGGCTTCTAGGAGTATGCATTTTGTAGTCTTCTTGCACTAGCGACTACACTTTCATTTATTTCTTTTGACTAGTATATTTTAAGAACCTTATTTAAAGGTGCTTGTAAATCATTTGAGGGGAACCTATCTTGAAATATATGAATATTGAATATTATTGAAACCCAAAAGTCTTGAATGACTAGTGTTAATTTGGTGGAGTCCAAATTGAACAAATTCTCCGTTTGATCTAACGGTTTAAAGAGATGGCTATTCTCTTGAGGATTGTTCGAATAGGATAGGTGCCTTTTGATCCTTTTGGGAGGTAACTAGGACTAGTTCTTCTAGTTATTGTCCAATTGATATTCAAATTGTGTCTTCTTTCTATCTTTGTTATTTTTCTTGCATCACTTCGGCTATCAAAATTATACATATACATACACACGCATATACATGAAGAATATGGGACCATGCTGCCCACACTGCGTTTCTACGAGCCTCTACTAGAGTACTAGACATATGGACGGGACAGGACCTCGTCGTGCCCAATCATGAATATATACATATATGTACCAAAAGAATAATCAATGGCACCTCCAAAAAATGGAGTGCTCTCAAATCATCCGCTAGCTCATATGAGTCTGGATCACCTCCCTGTCTATCTGTGGGCATGAACACAGCGTCCGAAGAAAAGGACGTCAGTACGAATATTGTACTGAATATGTAAGGCATAAACAATAATAAGACATCAATGAAATAAGGAGGCATCAACCTACAACTGCCTGAATCATAAAGGAAATCATACATGCTGGCTTACTCTCATACTCATCATCATATCATATGTGCATAAATGTATAAGCTGCCCGACCATATAGGTGTGGTGTGATAATCAATAGCATTAGCAATAGCATTAGCTTGCGTCCAAGCCTACCGCGTCCGGGGTATCATCTCATGCCGCCCACTAGTGGTGTACGCCCGTACCATCCGGCCATGGTGTATAGCCGCCCGCCTTGGCGTGTGACCGACTCATGTAGGCGCGGTGTAATATCATCATACCATGCTTATCATAACTTATCATAATGTGCTTATCATAATATACTTATCATAACTCATCATAATGCATGCATAGAGACTCATAAATGATCATACTCTATCGGGGTGACAT
Source organism: Lycium ferocissimum (assembly GCF_029784015.1). NCBI lineage: Eukaryota > Viridiplantae > Streptophyta > Magnoliopsida > Solanales > Solanaceae > Lycium > Lycium ferocissimum. The sequence continues at coordinate 1,336 of NW_026718095.1, forward strand.
AAGGTCGTGGACCCCCGATTACATTATGGAGCATTAGTAAACATTCTTCCTCACCTTGAAGGAACAAGCATAAGGTGAGTGTACATAATGATCAACATCAATAATGTATAGATAGCTTCTTTAACTTCATCGGAACATCATGTCATAACTATAACATCTCTAGACTTAAACTTGTCATTATCGTTATCTTGCTCATAGCATATCTCTTATCTCGCATGGTCTTTCATGAACAAGAACTCATAGCTTTTCTAGAAGAGGGAACATTCATAGGAGAGGAGGAAATTCATGCCATAGGACTCATGCCTTAGAAAGAAAGGATTAAGCCTCACATACCTTTGTCGCTTAACTATTCTATCGCTTGCTCGTTCTCCCTGAATGCACTTGTTTATACCTTCAATGGAATTCGTGTCGTCGGTATCTAAACAATCATGAAAACATACTTACTAAAGCTAGAGAAATTTGGCCAGCATTTCTTTGTTTATACTACTTTCCTCCATATTCCATATCAACTCCTAACATTCATAACAACCATCACAATATCACTAACAACAATCGTCATTCATTCACATGATTCGCATTTCACAATTCCACTTCAATCCTCCATATTCATGACTAAAATCCATTATCGCGTACTTTCACATATGATACTCATTCCATGTTCTAAATATCATTTATAAAGTATTTATAATCTTAACATATCCATCTCCATGGTTCAATTTAACTACTACTCAACAATGATACTATTCACACATTTGATGACCCATTTGCTATACACTTCTACAATCCGAGCAATTCAACTTATAAATACTTCAAACAACATGTAAAGATTATGAAACTTACCTTAGATGATGGAGTAATAGGCCTTAGATGATATTACACCTTTTCACCCAAAACCCTATTTCATCTCTCTTGGGTTTCCTTGATTTGAATGGCTTTTAATGGATTTCATACACTTGATTCTACTCAATTCTTGTTGTTGATCTTTGATTTCTATTTTTTTCTCATGGATGAAGTGTATGGAATATTCTAGAGAGGTCTTGAAGTGTGGAGGAGTGGGAGTGAAAATGAGAATGAAATAAGAAAAGGTCCCTTATATAAAATTCACTTCAGTCCCGATTGGAATATACGGACCAACATACGGTCCGTATAATTTCTACTGACCGTATGTTGGACCGTATATTTGGTCCAGTAGAATATGTCATTCTGGGCTGGATCTACGGCTAGACATACGGTCCGTAGATTTTATACGGCCAGTATGTCTGGCCGTAGGTTGCCCAGTTTTTTCGAGGATTGTTTCGTCGACTCGTTTGATCTCCGATCCTTATGGAACCTTCTTAAAACTTGTTTATCACTTCATTACCATTCTAAGGGATGTTATAACTCTTCCTTAGGGCATCATTCATACACCATTAACTCAATACTCGTAATTCTTGTCCGTTACTCAACATATGACTCGCTTCCCTTAACAACTTTCTTTCTTTAACTCGAATGTCTTTGGAAATCTTAATTAGGATCATCAAATACTATTTCTTACTTGTCCAACCCTCGTATACATCATACCCCTCGCTTGTCTATTCACTGTACACTAACGGGGAATTTTCCAAGGTGTAACAACAACGTTGGAACAAAAGGACATGACCAGTATCAAGTATGATTAATGATAAATATCATGTATGGAGAGTTTCGGAAGATTCCAGGATCAAGCAAATCGAAGAAAATAAATTTGTCAAAATTTAGAAAAAATTGGCAGAATTTTGGACAGAATTTTGGGTCAACTTTAGAGGGATATATCTCCGGGTATATCAGGAGTTTTGAGGTGTTTCAAGAGTCTAAAATGAAGTTCGCCGAGTCTAGTTTCTAACGCAACAAACCGTTTGTCAATACGACATCAGAGTAGGGCGTTATGGGCGTTTTAAAATGGATAGTCAGAGGAATACGAACCTGGGCGAAAAATCCGGGAAGCTCACTTAAAAGCCCACTTATGTGGTGACCCAGCCCAATCTGAGTTTGGAACCTATAAAAGGGCCTCTACACTTTATTTTATTCATTTTTCTTCAACTCCACAACCCTCTAGAAATCTCCTAACATCTCCACACCTCTCTAGAATCTCCCATACTTCTCTCTCCATTATAAGAGTGTTCTTGAAGGTTCTCCACCATTCCAAAACATTCTATACCATCACAAAAGAGGAACAAACTCCAAAACCCCAAGCTAATTCATGGAGAAGGATTGTTCTTGTCTATACTTAATGTTGTGATGAATTTGGTGTTGGAAGAAGTTGAGTGGGGTGAAGTTCTTCTAGTGTAAGGTATGTTCTCCATCCTATTGCTCATGATTAAGTTGATTTGAAGGTTTAGCAAGTCCTATAAAAGAAGAGAATCATAGTAGAGAAGTTGCAAAGTATTAAAGTGAAGATGATGACTATGGAATGAATTTGAAAGGAGATTTTGGATTAATTTGAGATTAAATTGAATATAATTCTTTGATTATAGTATTGTGGATATTGTTATGGTTAGCTGAGAAATTGGGAAAACATCGTGTGGGATGTTTTATGGAGTATATTGGTGTTGATGATGATGTTTTTGATATTAGTATTGCTATTGTTTTTGTTTTGTTGGTATTGTGATTTCGGGCTAGGGAAATAAACGGGAGATCCGTCAATTTCGTAGATTTTTAAAAATTAATTAATTGAAGACTTAAGATAAGCATATGATGATAAGCCTAACAGTGGTATGAACTCTCTTCAATGTAGATTTACAAGCTTAGGAGAACAAGTGTTAAGTAGTTAAAGTTAAGGCGACCGAAAAGGTATGTTAAGGCTAGTCCCTTTGTTTCTAAAGGCATGATTCCTTTCTTATGAACGTATATATGTTTTCCATAACTCTATTATTCCCAAAATATAGAAGTTCATAATTCTTAGAGTTTCTTATGATACTAAGGATAAGTATGTTCCATGATGATGATGATGATTCCATTTTTGGAGATTCCAAAGCTTATGAATTTGACGCTATTATGAGATTATTGAGCTTATTTCATGATTTCATTGATTTTACCCATTGTTGTTGATCTCACCTCATAATACTTGTTCCTTCGAGGTGAGATATAGCGATGATGATAATTCCATTTCCAATGCTATCCAAGTTCATCGTTCTTAATACTCTCATGCCCTTATTGATCTCATCTTATAATAGTTGACCCTCTAAGGAAAGATATGGTGATAATGATAATGATGATGATAATGTGCTTTTATTTATGTACTCTTATGTATATATATATATATAGTCATATATGATCGAGTCCCGAAAATGCTGGGTACGGATATGACCGAGTCCCGAAAGGGCCGGGTACGGATATGATCGAGACCGAAAAGGGTCGAGTACGGATACTACCGAGCCTTGCTATGTCCGGGTACGGATACTACCGAGCCTTACTATGGTATGGTACGGATACTACCAAGCCTTACTATGGCCGGGTACGGATACTATTAAACCTTACTATGGTCGGGTACGGATAGTACCGAGCCTATATGACCGGGTACGGTATTGTGTGGTATTGTATTATATTGTATTGTATTGTATTGTATTATATGGTTACTTATGTGGATATATGAAATGTTTTTTTTAGAAAAAGGTTAGGTAGGCATGATGAATGTCTTAAAAGGTATCATGAGGTATAAACGGTTCTTTTATCTTACGCTATTCTTTTGCTTTTATCGTATTTACTATTCATACCTTACATACTCGGCATTACTGCGCGTCCGCCTTGTGGATGCGTTCATGCCCGCGGGTTGACAGGCAGAAGGATCTGACCCATAGGAGCTTCATCAGTGGAATCTCAGGAGCGCTCCATTTGCTTCGGAGCTGCAACGATGCGGTGGTACTAGTCTTATAGTCGGTTGTATTCTATGCGAGCTCGTAGAACGTGTGTGTGTAGGTTAGACATTTTATAGCCTTATCAGTTCATATTGTTGTGTAATTTTGTGGTAGCCTTGTCGGCTTGTGATGATGGGCATAGTTGTTGACGATTATACAGAAATGTGCCGTTATGTTGTGATATATGACCTTACATATTATAATATCCGTGACCTATCTTTATGGCCCACCCAGAAATGATTATAAGATGTATGTTTAGAGGTGCTCGGTGTGTTAACTCCGGGTGCCCGTCATGGCCCTCTGGTTGGGTCGTGACAACTGATATTCGATGTTCGTCCCGGAATCGTTGATTGAGTGAATTGATACTTGATGAAAACTCTTTTACTTGAGTGACGTGAGAGTCCGATGTTCGATGTTCATTCTGGAATAGTGGATTGTGAGAGTGTAAGAACTCCGCGGGTCCCCCAGAGTGGAGCCGGTGAGAACCCCCGGTGAGAAAAGATCCGGGGTCCCGTCTGTCTGTTGGGAAAAGATCTGGGATGGGTGGCAGTTAGATTTTGTGAGTCACACTGGGTTGTGCTACCGAAACATCGATATTTCCGTCCGGAGTACATGTGTACACGACATTTGTATGGTGTTGCATTGCATTCATACACTACTAGATTGCATTGCATTATGACTTGATTTTGAGATGTTTGGTGTTGTATGTGTGATGTTGGATTTGGATTGGATGTATTCAGACTTGGCATGTTTGGGGATTAGAGGCTTACTTAAGCGATGATGTGTATCTGGATTCGATTACATTTGACTTATACTTGTTGACTTGTGCCGGTTGAATTACTTGGAGCACCCTCCATAAAATTAGTTATTTCATTTGTTTCTAAGTGATGTAGGATAAAGGGCGTTATAACGATGAGTTGAATCCTAGACTAAAATGAACTATCCGAGGATTTATGTATTGGGAATTTGCACTGGTGATATTTGACTTGTAGTCTTTAGGGAGCATTTGTGATCTAAAGGTATTGATGTTGTGATGTGCGGTATATAGATGTATGACTTAATTTAGTGATTATCATGGTTGTTTGTGAATTCTTTTCCTAATATGTGTTCCTAACCATTGTCGGCCTATGATACTTACTCAGTACGTGTGGATTGTACTAATATTGCACTTGCTACACCCTTTTTGGGGTGTAGATTATTTCAGGTGGTTGATTTTTTTATGAAGCGAAATGTGCGGTGCCTATCTGGAAGATCTCCTCCCACTTCATTTCGGGACGGAGGTTGATGTCTTAGAACGTAGTGGTAAATCTGAAATCGGTAGTCGCTCTTGTACTAGTCTAAACCAGGTCATGAGAAATTGTATCGAGTCTGTAATCATGTACTGTTGTAATCATATAAACACTTGAGTTTATTGAATATATTATGGAGTTCCGTTGTATTTCTAAACATCTAATGGTTTAAATGAATCATTTTGTTTAATTGATGTGTTATTGAATGAGAGGGTTCGCCTACCGATGTGGGAAAGGTAGGTGCCCATGTGGTCCTGATTTGGGTCGTGACTGATACTTACTCAGTACGTGTGGATTGTACTAATATTGCACTTGCTACACCTTTATCGGGGTGTAGATTGTTTTAGGTGGTTGGTTGTGTCTTGTGTAGAAATGCGCGGTGCCTATTTGGAAGGCCTCCTCCCACTCCATTCCGGGATGGAGGTTGAGTCTTAGAGTATGGTGGTAATCTGGATCATTTAGTCGCTCTTGTGCTACTATAGACCAGGTCATGGGAAGTTGGATCGAGTATGTAATTATTTGATTGTTGTAATCATACTAAATCTTGAGTTTATTCAATATATTATAATGTTCTGTTGTTATTTCTAAATATTTATTGGTTTAAATGGCTCGTCTTTATTTACTTGATATGTTATTCGATAGAGGGTTCGCCTACCAAAAGTAGGAAAGGTAGGTGCCCGCGCGACCCTAAATTGGGTCGTGACAAGTTGGTATCAGAGCCTAGGTTTACGGTCTCACAAGTACAAGAGCAATGTCTAGTAGTGTCTCGTGGAATGATACGTAGACGTCCATTCCCATCTACGGGAGGCTATAGGGCATTTAGGAAATTTCCCCTATTTCTTTCAAGTCGTGCTACTGTGGTCAAATTGGTATCTCAGTGGATTCAATTGGTACCTGGACGGTTCCAATTGGTATCTACGTAGGAGACTGTGTTAAGTCGCTGTTTTCGATTTGGTTTTTCCCGTGAGTGCAAAATTGTCGTAAATGTCGAATGAATCTTGTTCGGTTATGCGCCATGCGGTCTTTCGCCCATTTGTGATGGCATTACTATGACGAGAAACATCCACCGTAGCGGTTAATCTGGTGTTCCTCATGACCGTCATTATGGTCCCTACTCCGCCGAAGCGGGACCGCTATAGCTGTCTTAGAGACCGCTGATGTGGCGTGCCTGAGATTAGAGGCCTGATTTTCCCCCTGTTTCTATTACTTTTCCCTGTTTTGAATTCAGCCAAAAATAGAAGCACAACAAAAAGTCTACCAATAGCAGTCACATAAAATAAACCCGACAAGAGCGAGGAATCATCCAAGACAACGTACTACAACCCAAATTACTTAAAAACCAAAACGGAATGATCCAAAACATGAGACCAAACCACCAAAATCCAAACCAAAAAGAAAACCAACAGAAATTGTTCCAAACATCCAAGCCAACAAGACAAACCAAATAAAAAGATTTTCCGAAAATAAAAGGCCTTACAAGGGCAGCCAAGCATAATGTAAAGAGGTAAAGGGGTTCTCTAGGCCACCGGCATGCTAGTCGCACCATCATCATCAAATCTACCCCATCCACCATCCTTCCGGGGCACACTCTCAAAGGAGTACTGCTCGGAGTCATCCTCATCCTCCACTAGCATCGGCACATTGGGGTACATGTTACCCCACAGTCCCTTGATACCCCTCCATGACCTGATGTTAAGCTTGTCGCGTGCCTTGTTCTTCAACCTCTCCTTGTCAAAGTCATTAGGAAGATCACCATGGTTTTTAGCCAGCATGATATATGCAGTCTGGAGCTTGGTGAGTGAATCCCCCATCTTCTTCTGGGTATCAAAATACCCCTTCATCTCCTCCTGTGTAGGGTAGCTAGCAGCAGCACTTGATGAACTAGACCCACCAGAAGGCATGGACATCATCTGGAATATGGCCACCATATCATGTCGCGAACCTATACGCTCAAAGGGGCCCTGGATACGGGAAGCCTCAGTCCCAGTACCATCCCCGGCTCCAGTGTCAGCCCCAGCTCCGCTTCCCCTCTCGTCTGCATCGTCACCTTCCTCCTCTTTCGACTAACAATCGCGGTCCCAAACCCTTCACCTGCAATGGATAGAAAGGGGAATCAGGCTGGACCCAATCATCCCCATCCTTCTCAGGAACCTTAGCCCTCTGGCATAAGAACGTGATCAGAGAAGGAAACAACAAGCTTCCCCCACCTCTATCCGCTAATTCTTTCCACTCCGCTATGACCTGCACCACCATATTTAAAGGTATGTTGGCAAGAACGCAAGAAATGACAAGGGCACGGGCATAGGTCAAATCATGGGTGTTCGATGAAGAGCAGACCCGACGACTGACAATGTGCAACCATCTCTTGGCTTCAGCAGTAAAACGATCACTATATATCGCTCCCCTACCATGAGCCTAGGGAGTCTTCTCTATATCATCTGCATGTACCAATTTCGAGGCCAACCACATGAAGTCCCTCTCCTCTACCTTCTCCGCATAGGGCTCTTCTGGAGGATCATCTAACCGGTAGACTCGATTGATAGCCCTTGACCTCACTTTCACTGGAGTGCCCCTTACTATGATCACCGGGCTGGGAGCATCCGAGTCAATAGAGGGGAACATGGGTAGAATTTCCTTACCCACGACTCATTGCAATCACCCGCGTTTCAAACCAAATGAGTCCACTTTGTCGATACCAACCTGTTCCATAAATCAGGAGCTCGCCTTTCCACATTTGTCATGTCAAATCTTTGCTCCAGTAGTAGAGGAATGGACCTCTGGTTTAAGTGTAGCCGTTTTCTTTGGCGAGTGGGGAGCTTGTCATAAGTGGGCACCTCTTCATTTTGAGGTACTGCCCCTTGGTTTTGAAGTACTTCCTCTTGATTTTGAGACATTGTGCCTATAAAAGAATTAGAAGTGTGTTAGTTTTCGTGTCTCAATAGCCTCATATCATTCTAGTAAGAATCAGCGTGAAAAACTCGATAAAGAACTATCCTAGCAAGAATTGCATTGGCATGTGATGCAACAAGTAGTCTCGCCATGGTGGTACTACAATGGCAGATAACAGACCGCACAGTGGTCTCCCTCAGAATCTTGATGACAGCCACAGCGGCAACGCTGCAGCGATCAGTCAACCGCTGTAGCGGCATCGTCTTCCCCAGCAGACCCCTCAAATTTTCAAATTTCAAACCCCACTTTTTGGATCAAAAACTTATTTTGAAGCACGGATCGGGTAGGAAATCAATGTTCATGAAGTTTAAACCCCATTGGAGTGCTTTTCTAACAACAAACTAACCCAAAATTTTGAGAATACTCCAAAATCTATTCCAAGAATTTTTCTTTACTATGTTCAAGTTTTGCGGCTTAAATTTGTGCTATAATCACTCTGTGTTCGAGGGGAAGGCTATCCTAATGATTAACCAGTTCAGATTACTCCAAAAATTCATCCTAGTGGTATGTTAACCCAAAATCAAAAAACCCCAACTTTGTACTACCAAAATTCCCACCCCTAGGCTTGTTAATCCTAAATCTTTGTGTTATTGTTAAACTAGGGGGCAAGGAGGAAATGGATTTTACCTGGAATGTTTGACGTTTTGAATGAGCAGATGGAGGTAGATTTTTCCTTGCCTTGGCTATTTTTCTTCTTCTTCTTGTGGGTGTGAGAAAGTGGGTGAATGAGGAAGCTTTGCTAGTGTTAAATAAAGAGAGTAAGGTATTGGGAGAGTTTTATTTGAAATAGAAGTGAAGTAGGGGTAGGAGTTTTGAGGAATTTGGAGAGGTTTTTCGGATTAGTAGAAGTGAGAAATGAAGGGAAAGGGGGCTGCTGTCTCTTAATATTCTGAGAGCAATGCCGCTATGGCGGCAACGTAGCCGCTACAGCGGCGGCGCCATAGCGGTCTCTAGATTTTTGGGTGACCGCCGTAGCATCCTGTGTTGGCGCTGTGGCGGTACCGTCCCAGCGGTCCTATAGCTGCTGGAGCGATTTTCCCAATCCCATCCATGGAATTCTTTATACGTTTGGGGTATGTTCGGCCCACATCCTCAGGTGGACCTAAAGAATCACTCTCGCCCGAGTCCTTCTTGCCTTGATACCTTGTGAAGCTTTTATAATCTAACTGACTCCGAATTTGCTCGGATTGTAGTATGAGTTATGAAAATTAGTGACGATCTCTAGTATAGTGTGAGTACGTGAAATTGGAATGCTGTTTCTAATCAGGTGATTTTTGTTGAGTTACATCTAAGAGCGCTAAGTCACGAAAGGTTCCCCGACTACGTTATTCATCCTATTCCTTCTGTTGAATTCAAGATACGAGAGTAAGATGGTACTATTAAGTCCTGGCTACTAAATGCGTCACTCGTCAGCACTTGTTCATTCCCTTGCCTTTCGGGAATGAATGGTTATTCATTTGGTATATGATGTAACGACCCGTTTCGTCGTTACTGTAAATTTTGAAGAAAAACCACAACTCTGACTCCTTAAAATGCCTCTGTCTTGTTATGTTTCACAAATTTCTACGTTATTTTAAAAATCGTTGTGGGCATTGTGTGGGAATTTGAAATGTTGGCCAAGCTGAGCCCTTTCTGTGTACTGACGAGAGAAAGGCGCTACGGCCGATGTCGTTGTAGCGATTAGAGCGATTGGCTAAAGTGGTCGACATAAGCGGCCACTCGGCCACCCTAGCGACGACAGCTAAAGTGGTGAACTTACCGTCAGCGGTCTCGTCTGGTTGAAATACCTATTTAAGACTTCATTTTGGGAATTGGTCCTATTTTCTCCCAACCCTAAGTTCCAGCCGTCCAGGTCTTTTAGGAAGTCAAAATAATCAGATTGTTGGTAATGATAATCCTTCTAACACCTTAAAATTCTTCTTACACCTAGTAAATTACTCCTAAATGGTCTTCACCTAGAGAACCACCAAATGGGTATTCCAAATCCCTAGAGTTGGGGGAATGTTGGGTTAGCTCATCCTTCACATGGAGTCCACTAATTAATCTTCCATATTCTTCACCTAAATGAGTTAATAACCTAGATTCCTACCTTTTTCCTTTATTAAAAATGAGTTCTTCTATGGATCTTGGAAATGGTTCTTTCTCAAGGTAAGCTTAGAAATTGGTAAATCACCTATTGTTGTTATGTATGGAATCTAGAGGTAGGTTAAGTTCCCAAACCTTCTTTTTTATCTGAAATCTCCTATAAGGGTTCTAACGATGATTTCTATTCTTGGGCCTCATGCTGTCTCAAATTTCATCGTGCGGGTTACGACGTGATGATCCAATTAAAGACTCAACGGATGCTCGTGGCACCTGCTCGGCCTTGAGGTAGGTTATGGCTTCCCTTTCGGTAGACTCCGGTTAGTTTCCCATATTCATGTATTAGAAGGAACGGAGAATGCATGTGTAGGAATTGGAGATTGGGGATGGAATCCCAGGATGGTATTGTTATGTGATTTGTATGTTCAGGCTTGTGGCCTGTAGATTCTTTAGGATGCTTGATTTGGTTTTTGTGAGTATCGGTGGATTTTATATGACTTGGGAGTACAAGATACCTATTTTCTCGTGTCTCACTATGAGAATTTTCGTAATAATAGCGATAGAATTGTGTTATCTTATGAATAGTGAATCTAGTTGATAAATGGAAGGAAAATGTGCCAACAGTTGCGATTGAGTTCTATCTTTGAGTAGGAATAAATGACTTATGGGTAGGAGGTGAATTTACTTGTACTAAGCTAATAGGCTAATAAAGGAAGAGCGGTAATATTGTATGGCGACTGATTGGATATATTATGTTGGTTGATGCCACGAGTGAGTAATTGGTATTGAGATTTGTTGTTGCAACTTGTGTTGTGTTATGGTGGTACCTTAATAATTGGATGTTGACACATGGATATAATTCCGTATGACGTGTGTAGATATTTATGATAGGGTTGGCGTACCCATGTTGGTACTTGTGACTCTGATATATTGTTGGCGCACCCATTGTTGGTGTTTGTGATTCGAATATATTGTTGGCGTACCCATTGTTGGTACATGTGATACTGAGCAGGATTATTGATGATGATACATGTATTGCATGCACTCTTATTCTTCATGATGTACTGTTAAGATATTGATGATACTTGATGAAACACTGTGATGAGCTAAGCTCGATTTTACTTGAGCGGCGTGAGAGTCTGATATACGAAGTTCATTCCGGAATCGTGGATTGAGTGAGTGCATGGGCTCTGCGGGTCTCCCAGAGTGGTGCCGGTGAGAATCCCCCGTGGGCAAATGTCACGACCCAAACTGGAGGGCCATGACGGGCCATCATATGTGTCACGACCCAACCCCATCTGACATACACCTGTGACATCGACATAAACATAGGTGGGCCAGTAGGGCCATCATATGTGTCACGACCCAACCCCATGGGCCATGACTAGTGCTCGAACTGGACACCCATATACGAACCTGTTAGATATAGTCAAACTGAAACTAAGGACAGAATGGAAACTTGTCAAAGCAACTAAAGATTCATAACGTCACATATCATAAATCTGTCTCCTGAGGAGTCACAGCTAACCAAAGCATAACACAATACGTGCCGACAAGTAAGGGGCCACTACATCTGTGAATATCCAAAACAAACCATATTGACACAGCTGACCATAACCCATATACAACCCACACATGTCTACAGACCTCTAAGAGTATCAAAGTGAAATATGATGGGAGAGGGCCCCACCGTACCCCTGGATATGCATAAGTCTACATCAAAGATCTGTACCAAAATAATCTAGGCTCTGGAACAATAGAGCTCTCCAAACAGCTGAACTGAAGTCCTAAGCTGGAGGATCACCAAATCGAGTATCTGTACCTGCGGGCATGAAACATAGCCCCCCGAATAAAGGGGGTCAGTACGAGATATGTACTGAGTATATAAAGCATGAAATACAATAACGAAGATCATGACTGAATAAAAGATTACAGGGGACAAGTATGACAATCAAAGATACCATTGTACTTATGCCTTATGAAATGAAAATCATGCATAGCCATATCATATACCATACCCGGCCCATTGTGGGACTCGGTGAATAAAGTCGTATATATGTATACCATACCCGGCCCATCATGGGACTCGGTGCCAAAATCATATCATCATATATATATATATATATATATATATATATATATATATATATATATATATATACCCGGCCCTCTAGTGAGGGACTCGGTGAACAATGCGGTGAACCGTGCACGAAAACATACCCGGCCGGGACTCGGTGAAAGATATATTAACCGCATGCACGAGTTAAGAGTAGTGAGCAACCATATGCAAACTAAATCATCATCTGAGACTCAATAGAATAATAAGAATGAACTAACACTAGAGAATCAAAGACAACAGTCATGTCAAGTACCCCTTGAATGTCACTATGGACTATATCAACTAGAACTTCAAGAATCATAGACACGTATCAGGACATAATGAAATAGCTTCTGGAAATCAAGAACATCAGCCATCCTAGTGTCGCTAAGAATAGGAGCTTCTTTGGAGTTTATACATTCGTCGTCTATTTGTCTCACATAGATCATGCCAAAAAGAAAGAAAAGATAGCTTTACATACCTTACGTCGTCCTAGGAATTCAACTTAATCATGAACTTTCCACAATTAGTATGCCAAACCTATAACCATAGGAATACATACACAACTTTAGAGGGCTTTCGTATATCGCATACATCAATGATGATTCAGTTCGAAAATGAAATGGACAGCATTTCCCCTAATATTTAACAACCACCACTTAATCAACAAAACCAACAACAACGACAACAACCCAATAACCTCTCTTAATCCTTTTTCAACTCAAATCATCAACATCTAAGATTATACACCAAACAGACCAACATACGCTTCGTATATGATACCTTATACACTTCTTTCTTCCAAATTTATGAGCCATATCAACAACAACACGACAACAACATCAACTACCATCCATGTACAAGAAAACTATCTTAATATCACAACAAGTTCTAAAACAGCCCATAAAATAAATACAAGTTTTAGCATGACTTAAACTTTCCTTTCACAAATTCCACATCCATCAAATTGTACAAAGACCAAACCATCTCTAGAACATGTAGGAGGGAATAAACCTTACAATAACATGCCCCAAGCAGCCCATCAACTACAACAACACAAATACATAATTATAACCACACTTTTAATCCTTCAACTCAACAATCTCATATAAACAACTACAACTTTAAATATCAAGATTCCTTTACTTTTAACACATAATCCATAACAATAATAACAACAACAACAACAATCAAACCCAATCCAATTGGAACAACTCCAATTCTGCCCACTTACAACGCCAATAATAATCATGCAATTTTCTTACTTCCAATTCCACTTAATAAGAGTTAATCTTCTCAACTATAACATTTGACTTTAATTCCAATTACACCATAAAGGAGGGGGAATTCTTACCTTGATTAGCTTATTCACCCTTGACCTAGCTTGCATCAATCATAAATGTTCCTCAACTCAAGAGAATAAGAAGATTGCTGCTCACTTTTGGGACGTCTAGAACACTAAGAAAACAAATTACAACTTTTCCTTCACAATACTTGAATTGGCCGTGAGCTTGGTGGCTGCCTTCTTGAATGTTTAGAACACTTTTGGGAATCAAAATCTTCTTCCTTTTAATTTCTTGAGGCTGGCCGTGAGCTTGGCAGCCATGGTTGTTGCTAATTTTCTTTCAAGAAGTTGTGATGATGAAGATGAATTATGAAGATGATTATGTGCTATGCTTTGTCATCAGCTAGTATATATATGCTACCAGCCCTTAAGACATGTGTCCAGCCACAATGACATGTGTCCCACTATGGCATGGACCAATCAGATTCGGCCATGTTGCAGTGGGGCCCACTTAGTGCACTAATTAACTTAATTAATCATTAATCCCCACTTAATAATCTGATCATAGTAAATTAATCCCACTTCACTAATATCTCCACTAATTGTAATTAATACGCAAACCGTGTATTATTAAAATCGGGATTAAAAAGTCCTTGTCTCATATCTCAAAAATAATCTTGTCCTTGAACTTATGTCGATTAGCTTACGAATAATCCAACATACAAAAATATGGGATATAACAATATGATACTCAATAGACTTATAAGGAAAACGTGTCTGTATTAAATAGTCTGAAAGACTCATCTATATGGATATACTGAACATACTATATGAGCCAACAAGGTTGTCATGATCATCTGTGCGGCAATACCAGAACAAGTTGGTGAATGTTATACTGAGTTGTTAGCAAGTGGTGAATACGTCTAAAGTAAAATATGGAGGGTATAATTAAGTTTGTGAAATTAAGTGAGGATAAGACCATGATAAAGAAATTATGACGGGAATCTTCATTATAAGATTTAATGACAACAGAGGCTGGAGAATGGAAGGATAAGTATCCAGGAGAGAAAGAGAACGGGAATATAAGTGGTGATTTTAACTTAAGAAAGAGAATTTGGAGTAAATAAAGGATACAAGTTAAAGGGACGATTGTGAGACACAGGACTACCGAATGTGAGAACGATAATTAAGGAATAATTATTTTATGAGTGACAATTAAGGAAAAAGGATGTAAGGAAATGGTTGTATAGTTACGAGTAAGATGACGACAACATATTGGTGAAGTTCCCAGCGATACGACATGAATATAAGAAAAATTTGTGAAGAGTCATGGATTAAATGACGGTAATGTACTAATAAGATCAAGGATGATCTAGGATAAGAGTATTAAGGAAAGAATTGAAAGGGGAATACGGAAGGGCTTGATGAATGACGGTATTGACACAAGAATAGAAGTGGTGTGATGAGCTACCAATTTACAGCAGTGTAGATTCGATACAATACGGAGTATGTCCACAAGGGCTTACTAATGACAAACGAAGGACTCAAAAGGATAATATGGGTCATGAGTCAAAGGGATAATGGCGACATAAGTTCGGAAAGAAAGTCGAAAGGAATAATCAGCAGAACTTTAAGGGGAAGAATGTTCGCAAAGTAAATTTGAGGGTTAAGACGGCTGTCCCCGTTTGATAATTGTAATGATAAAGGAGAAGATAACGGATAGTACTCCATCCTTCACACTACTTATGAGAATACTCAGGAGCTATTCAATTGGTATCACATAGGATATGAGAAAACACCGGTAAGAACAAAGATGTGGCAAAAAGATTGTAAGTCCAAGTTTTGGAAAAGGATGGGGAAAATGGAAGTCACGGAAGAAACGTTTTAAAGGTCTTGATATGTAAAGGATGATTGGTGTAACAGAATACATGACATTACGGCCAACATGTAATAATACGGACTGAGATCGAAGAAAGCGAAGGATTATTAAAGGAAAGGGATAATAGGCAAAGACGGAAACCTGTAAGACAAGATCGTGATCGTGAGTTAATAAGATAATGACAGGTAAAATATTGGAATGAAGGCGCCAACAGAGGTAAGGCGATTAGCTTAAGTATGACTTGGGTAAAAAGATTAAGCAAGATCAGCACCATAGGCTGAATGGAAACCATTAAGTGTACAAGAGCAATGTTAGCGCTAGTGATGTAAAGACAAATTGTGATTCTACTTTAACATTTGAGGACGAAAGTTCCTGGGGGGGGGGGGGGTGAATGTTACACCTAGGCAACTTTTTGCATCGTTCATATCGTAAGTTTGTTAACGTAAGCTCGGGAATGAGACCATCCGTGAAAAATGATGGAAAAATTGAGTCCCTGAAATAAGTACGCGGATGAACAGTGACGTGGATGAACAGTTACGCAGGTAGACCGATACACAGATTTGACCCATAGGTGATTTATCAGCGGATTCTCAAGAGCACTCCACTTACTTTGGAGCTGCAGTCTATTGGTATTGGTCCTTCTGGTCACTTGTATTCTATGTAGAGGCTCATAGACATGTGTGTCCACTTTTATCACGACCCAACCAAAGGGCCATGACGGGCACCCGGAGCTAACACACCGAGCACCTCTAAACATGCATCTCATAATCATTTCTAGGTGGACCATAAAGATAGCTCATGGATATCATAATCTGTAAGGACATATATCATAACATAAAGACACATCTCTATATAATCTTCAACAATTATGTCCATCATCACCAGCCGACAAGGCTACTAAAATATTATACAACAATATGAACTGGTAGGGTTATGAAATGTCTAACTGTACACACATGTCTACGAGCCTCTACATAGAATACAAGTGACCATGAAGACCAATACCAATAGACTGCAGCTCCGAAGTAAGTGGAGTGCTCCTGGGAATCCGCTGATAAAGCACCTACGGATCGGATCAGTCTCCCTACCTACCTGCGGGCATGAGTGCAGCGTCCACAGGAAGGGACGTCAGTACAAGCAATGTACTGAGTATGTAAGGCATGAATAGTTACATGATAAAGTAGGAAGAATAGCGTAAGATAAAAGAACCATTTATACCTCATGATACCTTTTAAGGCATTCATCATGCCTACCTAACCGTTTTCTAGAAGAAGCATTTCATATATCCACTTACGTACTTATACAATACAATATAATACAATAAAATACAATATCGTACCCGGCCATATAGACTCGGTATTATCCGTACCCGATCATAGTAAGGTTCGGTAATATCCATACCCGGCCATAGTAAGTCTCGGTAATATCTGTACCCGGCCATATAGGCTCAGTAGTATCCGTAACCGTCCCTTTTAGGACTCGATCATATCCATACTCGGCCCTTTCGGGACTCAGTCATATCCGTACCCGGCCCTTTCGGGACTCGGTCATACATGATTATATATATATATATACATACGTTAGAGTACATAAATAAAAGCACATCATCATCATTATCATTATCACTATATCTTTCCTTAGAGGATCAACTATCGTAGGATGAGATCAATAGTGTCATGAGAGTATCAAGAACGCTGAACTTAGATAGCATTAGAAATGGAATTATCATCATCGCTATATCTCACCTCGAAGGAACAAGTATTATGAGGTGAGATCAACAACAATGGGTAAAATAAAGGAAATCATGAAATAAGTTCAATAATCTCATAATAGCATTAAAATCATAAGCTTTAGAATTTCTAGAATTAAAATCATCATCATCACATTCATCATAGAAAACATCTCATCTTTAGTATCATAAGAAGCTTTTAAGAATCATGAACTTCTAATTTTTGGACGTAAGAAGGTTATGGAAAACTTATATGGAATCATAACATAGGAATCATGCCTTTTGAAAGAAAGGGACTAGCCTTAACATACCTTTTGCGGTCTCCTACTACTTAACGCTTATCCTTCCAAACTCGTAAATCTACATTCAATAAAATTTATGCTATTATTAGGCTTATCGTCATATGCTTTTCTTAAGCCCTCAAATTAATTCCTTTAAAATCTGTCGAAATTCAGGTAGCATCTCCCTTGTTTATATCCCTAGCCCGAAATCACAATACCAACAAAACAACAACAATAGCAATACTAATATTAACAACATCATCATCAACATCAATATACTCCACAAAACATCCCACACTATGTTTTTCCCAATTTCTCAACCAACCATAACAATATCCACAATACCATAATCAAAGAATTATATTCAATTTAATCTCAAATTAATCCAAAATCTCCTTTCAAATTCATCCCATAGTCATCATATTCTATTCAATACTTTGTGACTTCTCCACTTTAATTCTTTTCCTTTTCAAGAGTTATTAAACCTTTAAACGAACTCAATCATATAGATAAGATGGGGGACATACCTTATAATGGAAGAATTTCACCTCACTCAACTTCTCCCAAGCTCAACTTGATCACAACATTGAAGAGAAACAAGAATAATCATCTTCCATAGATTAACTTAAGGTTTTGATGTTTGATCTTTTCTTTCAATGGTATGGAAGGTTGTGGAATTTTGTAGAACCTTCAAGAATTCTCAATAACTCTCTTATAATGGGGGAGATAAGTGTGGAAGACTCTAGAGAAGGGTGGAGATAAGAAATGGTGAGAAATTTCGTGATTTGGATGACTTAAAGGGATATATATAGCAGCCCAATTCTGGTTGGGCTAGTGGGCCGAATTTTGGTGGACCTTTTAAGAGGTTTCTAGAATTTTCACGTAGATTCACGGCTTCTGGTAGTCCATTTTAAAATGCTCATAACTCTCTACTCCGATGTCGTATTGACAAACGATTTATTACGTTGGAAACTAGACTCGACGAACTTCATTTTAAGCTCTTGAAACACCTCAAAACTCCTAATATACCCAAAGATATACCCTCTAAAGTTGACCCAAAATTTCTGTCCAAAATCCTGCCAATTTTTTCCAAATTTTTGTTAAACTTATTTTCTTCAATTTTCTCTATCCTGGAACCTTTAGACACTTTCTTAACACTTGTTAAGAGTATTTCTTAACCTTATAAGGGTTTCATGACCTCTCTGAGCTTACGTTAGTTTACTTCCAACGCAAACAGCGTAATTTTTTTTCGAGGTGTGACATTCTTCGCCCTTTAGAAACATTCGTCCTCGAATGTTGTAGCTTGCGAGCTTACGATGCTGTCATTAATTTCTTGAAATAGTTGTCCTCCTTTGGACCCTGATCTTCATATGCTTATAATATGAGCTCATCAGTCGTTTCTTTTCATGTTCCCCTAACTCCCCTAACTCTCTGTCAAACTCATCCATTAGTTTCATATCTGCTTGGCCTTCTATATGTAACCAGTGGTCAACTGACGTTCAATTATCGTCCTGTTCCCATTAAGGTGATCTTGGCTCATGATTGATACGGCTCCCTGCCGATTTGTAAGTACCCTGAATTGTTGTACTCTTTTGCCTTGCTCCTTATTTCTCTACCAGTAGACAAACTCTCTTGTTTAGATATGGCACCTTTCCTTGCTTGCTTCTCTGGTGCTATTTTAGATCATTCATTTTTGTACTAGTCGACCTTATATACATACCATATCTTCTCCTTTTAATTCCTTGGTCAGACTCTTAAATTCCTTACAATATCATCATAGTTCCACCTATGGTAGCGCCCAGATGATTTGCAATAGCATTTCCTTGCTAGTGACTTATTATTCCTAGTGATTATTTTATGTCAGATTGTCCCTTATACTTATCCCTGGTCACATGCGGCCTTTCTTACTCCTTCTGCTATCCCTTGGAGTACTTTACTTCATATCTAAATGTATGTAAAATTTCTTCGGCGTGAGTGATTTGAATCATAGTCCGGAATACAAGATTAGTGAAATATGTTAGTCATGACCTTATATGTTGACGAAGATATCGTTTGACTTATTGTAGACTCAAGAGGATTATGTTAAGTTTGGTTGTGGATTGAGAAGGAGATTATCCAGGTATGTTAAGGCTATCCTTTCTTTCATTTTGGCATGATCCTTATGATATGAACGAACGAACGAATGAACAGACTTCCATATTACTCTACTCCTTAGAAGCATTAGGAGTACTTTAATCTTTGATGTTCCTGTACCTCTTTTATGATTATTACTTCTATTCACGGGTCTTGAGATTACGTATGTTGATGATGTTATCTCAAAGATATTTATCAGAGGTAGCACGACTTTCTGTCACTCCGAGAGTTCTAGTTATTCATCTTATTTATGCATTGCATTTATTTATACATATGCACATTGAACCATGACTATAAGGCGTTATATATGCGTATATTATATGTAAATGGGGTATAGGTGATATGACTCTACTAGGCACACCTCGCTTGAAGGCTCACATTGAAGACCAGGCATGGGACTCCAATCCATTCAAGCTAGGAGGATGACCAAAGAAGCATTGGAGACCCATGGAGAGGCACACAAGCCCCATAAGAAGGCCTATGAAGTATGGAAAGTTGCTTGGAGAGGAATGAAAGAAGAAGCTACAAGAAAGAAGGCTAACACTCAAAGTGGCTAGAGTCGCAAAGGGACAAAAACACAAATGTGGCTAGAATTGCAAAGAAGGTCCATAGATGCAAAAGGTTCACAATTGCAAGCTTGAGTATTGGATGATGGCTATATGTGCAAGAGGAGCCTTTTTCGGATTTCAAGCCAACATCCAACTAGCCAAACAAGGCCCTTGCCTCATTAATGGCATTCTTGTAATAACTAGCCTAGCTCTTAAGTCTCTTAGTATAAATACTAGACCTAGGTTATTTTCATCTTTAGAATGTGTCGAATGAAGAAAACTCTTATGAGAGATTGTAGTTGATAGCTTTAGATTAATATAGATTGTTTGGTTGGTTAACCAAGTGTTGCTTCCTAGTTGTGAAGTGAATTACTTATTTCCATCAAATTCAATGTTGCTCATTTGGGGATTCATTTGAGTCATTTGTTGATTCAAATTGCTTAGGTTCTAGGGTTTGTAAATTCGATTGGAAGGGTTAGGGTTTGATATACCCTTTCTTGTCCATAGATTTCTTGCTCTTGGGTCAAGTATCTGTCCATCTTCCCTCTTCCATTTCTATTCTTCATCCACCCTTTATTTTGATTTTCTTGTTCTTTTGTTTTTCTAGAGTTTCCTAGGTAGAATCTTATCAATGGGGAAAGGCATAGGCGTTATATACGCATTACCGCCTGATCAGCTAGTACACAGTGATGATGATGATATATAGATCGGGTCGTACGTTCCTCGGCACTATTATATGATATATGGATCGGGTCGTACGTTCCTCGGCCCTATTATATGATTTATGGATCGGACCATACGTTCCTCGGCACTATTATATGATTTATGGATCGGGCGTTCCTCGGCACTATTATATGATATATGGATCGGGCCGTATGTTCCTCGGTACTAACATATGGGCTATAGATCGGGCTGTATGTTCCACCGCACTGGTAGTTATATTATGACCTATGCACATCATACGCCCTCAGAGGCATTTTCAGTTATACAGAGTTATGCAGATATTTACAGATGTTAGTCACAGATGCATTCAGATATTCAGATCAGCTTTCATGTTTCAAATGTCTCTCATATTTCTTATGTACTTGATCTTCTTATGCCTTACATACTTGGTACATTATTCGTACTGACTCCCCTGTTGCCTGGGGGGGGCTGCGTTTCATGCCCGCAGGTCTACAGATACAGGTTGGTGATCCATCTAGTACGATGTCAGCTCAGCGGTTAAGATTGTTGCACTCCATTTTCCTCGGAGATGCTAGGGGTCAGCATGATTATATATGCATGGGTATGGCGGGGCCTTGTCTCGGCCACCTTATGTTATGTTTTCCAGTAGAGGCTTGTAGACAGTTATGTACAGTCAGATAATGTTCAGTCCTGTTGTTTCATATATTGCCACACAGATGATCATGACAGCCTTGTTGGCTCATATAGTATGTTCAGCATATCCATATAGATGAGTCTTTCAGGCTATTTAATATAGACGCGTTTTCCTTATGAGTCTATTGAGTATCATATGATGGCCCTACTGGTCCACCTATGTTTATGTTGATGTTGATGGCACAGGTGTATGTCAAATGGTGCTTAACTAGTACGGTCAGGTACCCGTCATGGCCTTCCAGTTTGGGTATTAACAGAAGTGGTATCAGAGTGGCGCAGCGGAAGCGTGGTGGTCCCATAACCCACAGGTCCTAGGATCGAAACCTGGCTCTGATGCCACTTTTGTCATAACCCAACTAGAGGGCCACGACGGGCACACGGAGCTAACACACCGAGCACCTCTAAACATACATCTCATAAACATTTCTGGGTGGACCATAAAGATAGCTCCTGGATATCATGATCTGTAAGGACATATATCATAATATAACGGCACATCTCTATATAATCTTCAACAGGAATGTCCATCATCACAAGCCAACAAGGCTACTAAAATGTTATGCAATGATATGAACCGGTAGGGTTATGAAACGTCTAACTATACACACATTTCTACGAGCCTCTACATAGAATACAAGTGATCATAAGGACCAATACCAATAGACTGCAGCTCCAAAGTAAGTGGAATGCTCCTGAGAATCCGCTGATAAATCACCTACGGGTCAAATCCGTGTACCTGTCTACTTGCATAAGTGTTCATCCGCGTCACTGTTCATCCGCGTACTGTTCATCCAGTGAAATTATTTCAGGGACTCAATTTTTCCATCATTTTTCACGGATGGTCTCATTCCCGAGCTTACATTAACCAACTTACGATATGAACGACGCAAAAAAATTTGAGGTGTAACAGCAAAGATCCGGGGTCCCGTCTGTCTGTTGGGTAAAGATCTGATACAAGACCAATTCCATCGAGCTTCATGAAAATGGAGTCTTTGAAGATCATGGGAGGTCCACATAGGATGGCCTTCAAGATATGGGAGATAGCTTGGATGGAAGGCTTGAAGAGTCCAAGTCCCAAGGCTTGCCTCTCAAAGTGGCTACAATTGCAAGCTTAGGTGATTCAAGGTCAGAAGATGGCTACTTGCGCAAAGGGCTATTTGTGCAAGTGGCTACTTTGCGCAAGGAGGGTTATGATTGCAAGAAGGCCATGCATGCAAGGTTGATTAGAGGGTCATCTATGCAAGGAGGGACGTGTTTGGCCATTGAAGGCCAATCCTTGAATTGAAGACTACACTAAGAAGACTAGCCAAACAAGGCCCTTACTTCATTAAGGGTAGCATTGTAATTGCCTATTAGTCTTCTTTGCTTAGCTTGTATATATAGCTTGTCTTTCATTTCATTTAGGGACTTTTGATGAATTATGAATATTTTGAGTGTTTTTAGGGTTATCTCTAGAGAGAGAAACTTGTGAGAGGCCTTTGGTTGGCTCTTGTTGATTATTGATTGTGAGAGGATTGGTTGCTTGGGAATTCAATTCCCTTTGTGCTATCTAGAGTGTAATTAGGAGGTCTTGGTTATTGAAGAACCTTGGTTGCCTAATTGTGCCTATTTTTGTGTCAATCTATCTATCTTTCTTTTCCTTTTATTTATCTTCTTAATTTCCCGTTTCCGCGTATCCGTTCTTGTATCAATTGGTATCAGAGCTTGGATTAGATTTGTTCTATCAAATCTAGCCTAGGGTTTGTTGCTAATATTAAAAAAAAAAAATCGAAATTCAAAAAAAAAAAAAAATGTTTCAAATCCTTGTTTGTTGTTGACTCTAGTGTTAGATTTGAGTTCCTTAGAGTTTTAGGGTTTCAAATCCGAAGTTTTGAGTCATTCCAAGTTGTTTTGAGAATTTCACCATTGTTGAGTTGAAGAATTTGAAGAACTTGAAGTGGGTCTTGTTGATTTGGGTGAAATTGGAACTTGAAACCTATTGGGCTTTGTTCTACAAGTGAAGGGGAGCCTAGATCTGAAAATTGGAGTGAAAACAAGTTGATTTGAAGGTAGTTGAAATTTGAGTGTTCATAGTGTTCTTGAGCAATCTTCAAATCTTCATAGGGAAGAAGATGACTAAAAGTTGCGTTTAATCCAAAATATATTTCCCAAAGTTGTGAAAAGTTGTTTTCTACCCCAAAAAGGAAAATACTAGGTTGTGTGGGGCCATAAGAGTCAGCAAATCTAAGAAATTCGTGCACAAATTCCGAGCCAACTGAAGTTTTTCCGAGATCATATTATATGGACGAGTTCCACGGACCATAAAATATTATACGGTCCGTGAAACTCAAATTTAGGTCCGTGAAAGGCGAGCTAATTGGACCAGTTTCTGCCCAATTTTGGTCCTAAGATACGGACGGGTTCCACGGACCGTGAAACATTATATGGTCCGTGAAACTCAAATTTAGGTCCGTGAAAGGCGAGCTAATTGGACCAGTTTCAGCCCAATTTTGGTCCTAAGATACGGACGGGTTCCACGGACCATGAAACATTATATGGTCCGTGAAAGTCAACCTGAGCGCTCGTGAAACTTGGCCCTAAAAACCAACATTCTGCCTCAAGTTAGCCTTGTTACACGACCACTTATACGACCCGTGGAAACTTATACGGACCGTGAAACACCACTACCTGGTCGTGTAAGTCCGATTTCATCAATTTCGATCAGGTGATTCGTTCTTAATTCTTTTCAATTCCAAAAATTTTCTTGGGATTGCTTGTTGGATTGTGTCCCTCATCCTTTGGTAGGGAACAAAAAAAAAAAAAAAAGAGTATAGAAATTTAAAAATTTCCGTTATTTCAAATTGATACCTTAGATCAATTGGGGCTTCATGCTGTGTTTTCAAGTTATCACCTACCCGGGCCAAAATTTTAATTATTTTTCCGATTTTTACATTCCATTTTCTTGTGTCTCTCAACTAGTAGCCATTTAGTAGTTGTTCCTACTTGTGTTTGCTAGTTCTTGTGTCCGCATTTCTTTCGTGCCAATTCTTTCGTGTTTTTTTTTTTCGTTTTTGCTTCGTTGTTAATTTCTTGGTTCAAGTCCGTTAGATTGAATTGAGTCGTCCGTCTTTCTTCGAGTCTAACAAGAATCCATTCCGACCTCAAGTAGCAATTGTGCACCTTGCAAACAACCGGATCCAATCGAGAATCAACACCGGCCAATCCATTTGAGTGGTAAAAGGCAAGAGTGTGTGAGCTCATTTGAGTGGTGCTAGCCGAGCACAAACGAGTGTAAACACGAGTGTGGTGAGGTTTCTTTACTACTAAAGTGTTTGCTAAGTGTTCTTTGCAGGTACTTCTCCATGGATTCCGATTCATGTGGTAGCGATTATGATTGTTATGATGATGATGGTTGTAGTTATGCAGGGGAGGACTATGGGAGCTATCAAGGGTGTGACGATGGGGAATATGAGGGCTATATGGGAAATGGTGATCATGAGGAAGTTTGAGGAGAGAATTACCATTTTGAAGGAGAATATGAAGAGAGTGGTATCATGTGTCTCGTGAGAAAGATGTGGATGAAGAAGACCCTTGTTATGATTCGTATGGTGAAGATAATGAAGCTGAAAATTCTTGTGCTATACATCATGAAGATGAAGATGACTCGAGTGCTTACTATCCGCCAAGAGGCATGAGTGGGAATGTGAGTACTAGTTGGAGTCGTCCTATGCAAAGGAAGGTGGTTCCAAAGAGGCGATTCATGGAGACCAAGGTAAAAGCAAGGTGTGTGGTAAAGAGGGAACCCTTGTGCTTGATGATGATTGTTACACTAATTTCATCACCCCTCGTGTGGTTGAAGAGTTAAGGCTACCTTGTGTGAATAGGCGATATCCTTATTATGACGAGGAGGGTATTGGGTTGATAGGAGAGTGATGGTATTCATTTCACTTGGTGAGTACCAAGAGGAGGTTTGGTGTGATGTGCTTCCAATGGATACTTGTCACGTATGCTTAGTGGCCCTTGGTTTCAAAGGCATGAGATCCCATATGAGCGAGTGGCATAAGTATATCGTGGATGAAAGGAGGAAACCTCTATTTCCATACGTGCTTCATAGAATGAGTCCAAGTGCAAAAGTGCGAGATACCCATCTGAAATGGCCTACCTTGGCTAGGGAAGCTAGTGGAGAAGATTATGAGAAATGGGAGTCCATAATAGATGAAATCTTCGCTAGCTACAACTATTCATAAGAAATGAAGATGGACTTAGCCGTTCAAACTTTTGACTCAAAGCTTGTCAAATATTGGGCGAATGTGAAATGTTGTGGGAGACAAGTGAGGAGTCCCATCAAGACTTGGGAGGACATGAAAAGGATATTGAGAATCCAATACCCCAAGTCACGTGTGAGAAGAAATGACTCTTTGAGGGGTAAATCTTTTGAGAGAACCCCATGCTTGAAGGCAAGGACGGCGGCCACAACCATTCCTTCCATTGGTCAAAGGAGCTTGCATGAACACCAAGGTAAGATCACTTATCCTTATACTCCTACATCTTCGTATGATTTTAATGTCAAGTCGAGTATGAAAGTTAGTTTACCTTGCGTTAAGCCTAATGCTTCTCTACCGTGTATTGGTAATGCCATTATTAAAAGTGTCCCCACACTAGTTGATCCTATTGATGACCAAATTGATCCTTCTTGTAAGGTTGATTTGTGTCCACCTAGTGTTGACACTTGTGCTTTGAATGATAGTGCATTGTTGAATGAAGGTGCTCTCAAACACTAGTTGATCCTTTAGATGACAAAATTGATTCTTCTTGTAAGATCGATTTGTGTCCACCTAGTGTTGACACTTGTGAATTGATTGGTAGTACAATGTCATGTGGTCATCATGTTAGTAATTCTTGCGAGTTTGACATACTACCAACTCATGTTGAAACTTGTATTGATCAACTTGCTTGTAATGATAGTTCACTACTTGAGGATCTTTGTGATGTGTTTAATGTACCTCTAGTTAGTGATGATGTTGATATAGTTGGTCAATTGAAAGAATATGACATCTCACCCTTGTTTGTTTCATGTCAAAATGGGTCTCTTGATCGTACTTTAGTGTCATGTGATAAGACTCCAAATTGTAGTGGTGATGAGTGTCATGTAGATAGTCATGTGAGCGAAAATGCATTGAAAGATAACATTGGTTCTTTTGAGAGTGAAATGACATGCTTTGACTCCTCATTGTTCATGGATTACTCTCTTGTAAAGGATAATGTTTTATTTAAGGATGACATGACTATTGAGAGTAAAGTATCTAGTGGAATGTTTTGTAATGTTGAAAGTGTGGCCACTTTTGGTGACTACATGGTATTTGAAAATCCACTATGGGATGATAACACTCTTCTCTATGATGGAGATCCTCCCTTGAGGAATTGTGATCCACTTATTGGGAGGGGAAGTGTTCAAAAGGAAGGTGAAACTTGTCTGGAAATTGCTAATTCTTCCTTGGGTATTCCGAATAGTAGTAGTATCGACCATGCTCTTGAGTTTCATAGTGAAACTACATTTGAGGACACCCTAGATGAAGTTATTTTGCGTGACACCTTTCTTTATTATCTTTTTGCTTATGATGACATTCATGATCTTTTTGGGAGGGCATCTTATGGAGGCGGGGTCCTATTGGGGTACTCGGTTGTTACCTTGCCCGTGATATGTGGGTATCTTTTTTCCTTTAACCCGGTGAAGTCTTAACTTGGTTTGAATGGTATCATTTTGCAATTGAGGATCATTTGTATGTCCTGCCAACTTGGTGTCTTGACACCATTGGCTCTTTAGAATATCCTCATTTCTTAATCTTTTGGTTAGCCAAGCTCTTAGTGCTCTACTTGAGAGCTTATTTTGCTTGAAAATGATTGATACTTGGCTATATGACAAATTTGTGCTTACTTGGCATGGTGGTAGGTTAGTCCACCCTAACACTAACCCTCATCCGTTGAGGACTTGGTTTTTGTTTGTCTCCTTTATGGTTTTGCAAGGTTTAGATTCGAGGACGAATCCTTTTCAAGAAGGAGAATGATACAAGACCAATTCCATCGAGCTTCGTGAAAATGGAGTCTTTGAAGATCATGGGAGGTCCACATAGGATGGCCTTCAAGATATGGGAGATAGCTTGGATGGAAGGCTTGAAGAGTCCAAGTCCCAAGGCTTGCCTCTTAAAGTGGCTACAATTGCAAGCTTAGGTGATTCAAGGTCAGAAGATGGCTACTTGCGCAAAGGGCTATTTGTGCAAGTGGCTACTTTAACGCAAGGAGGGTTATGATTGCAAGAAGGCCATGCATGCAAGGTTGATTAGAGGGTCATCTATGCAAGGAGGGACGTGTTTGGCCATTGAAGGCCAATCCTTGAATTGAAGACTACACTAAGAAGACTAGCCAAACAAGGCCCTTACTTCATTAAGGGTGGAATTCCGTAATAACCAATCCTCTCAACAATTACTCAATCAAAGTTTTCACAAGCTCTCAACTCTCAAGAGTTTTACAATATCAAATATCAATATTCAAAATAGTCTAAGTCTTCTAAATGAAAGAAACTACTATTTATATTAAAGCTCAAAAGAAGACAACTATATTATTACACTTCTACCCTTAATGAAGTAAGGGCCTTGTTTGGGTGTCTTCTTTTGGCAAGAGAACTTGAAATTACAAATCTTCAAGTAATGGCCACATTGCAAGCATGGCCATCTTCAACACTCTTCTCAAAACCATCCTCCCATGCTATCATGAACACTTGGAATCCCCGGGAAGGCCCTAGTATGTATTCAAGTATGTCCCTCCTCATGAACAATGCTTGCATAGCTTGAAGTTCCCTCGCTTGGCTCCTTGTAAAAGGCCTTGATGCCACTCGGATTGTATCATATATTCTTCAACTAGTGTGCATTTAGTAATTGTTCTACTAGTGTATGCTAGTTCTTGAGTCCGTCTTTCATTCGTGCCAATTCTTTTCAAGCTTTTCTCATTTTGATATTGTTGAATCTTCTTGGCTCAAGTTCTTTTGCTTTATCGAGTCGGCCGTCTTTCGATTAACAAGAATCTATTCTTCCACAAAGGTTAGCAATCTTGTGAATTGATTTTTGGATTAAAAGGGTTCTTGACCAACCTTGGAAGAATCTTAGGTTGAGAGGTAAGTTTGAGTGCAAATACGAGTGACGTGAGGAGCTTTTGCTACTAATCTTGTTTGCTCATTTTGTAGGTACACGAAGAGGAGACATAAGTAGAAGGAGAGATAAGGATGTCACCTATAGCTTCCGAGTCTTGTGGAGATGATTTTGAAGGTTATGCCTCTAGCAATGGAGGGTATGACTATGAGGGTGATGAAGGCTAGAGATGACATGGGATATGAGCATCATTATTCTTACAATGAATATGATGGCGATGGTGCTCATAGACCGAATGAAGAATATGATAGATATGATCATAACTTGTACAAGGGTGAAGAATACTACTCCGAGGGCAATTGTGAGGCAACACATCATGAGGCTTATGAAGAAGAAGGAGTAAATGATTATGAAGAAGAGTCCTATGGTGGATACGAGCATGAAGAGTCTCATCCTACACACCATAGACATGGGGGTGAATTGAGGTATGCTCCTTCCTCACGCTTTCGATATGAACCACTTGGTGAGAACTTGCAAGAATGGGAAGAATGTGGTGGTGATGAGCCTAGTGGCTATACACTTCGTGGTGAGTATGCTTGTGAAGATAATGGGATTGCATATAATTCTTATGAGGGGTCTTCTAATAGATATTCACATGCATCGCCTTGTAATACTTTCTATTCAAAGCAAAATGGCATAAGTGTGTGGATTGGTCCAAGTAGGAGTAGTCCGAGGAGGAGAAGAGATTATACATTTTCCTAATCCAAGAAACACTATGAATCATCCTTCTTATCCTAAGACAGAGTTACCATGTTCCCAATATGGTTATAATGTGGAAGGTAGAAGGAGAGAAGTGTTGAGGGGAGATAACCAACATGTCGGGTATGGAAGTCCTTATAACGGTTACTCAAATCTAACATCTTATCTTACTCCAAAGGATACAATTAATCATTACTCTTATCCTAATCCAAGGATACCATGCTCTCAAGGTGGTTATGTTATGGAAGGTAGGAGAGGAGTGACGATAGGTGAAGAAAGTAGGAGGAATGAGGGGCCTCAAGCGAGGAATGATCCCAAAGAGGAAACAAGCACAAGTGGTGGGTTTAAGGAGATAAGAGAAGACTTCAAGTACATAAGTGGTGGATTCAAGGAGATAAAATAATACATCGAGTACATAAGGGAAATACTCCTCCGAATGATCAAGGAGGAAAAATTGAGAGAAAAGAAACCCAACCCTTGTGAAGCAAAAGAGGAAAGTGAAGCGGAGGGTTCCCTTAACCCTTCCAAAGGTGTACTTGACACTTGCCCTAACTTTAATGAAATTGAGAGAGAAAAGATTGAGAGGAGTAAGGGAGTGAAAAGTGACAACTCTAGAGGGGAAAAAGGAGAGGCTGTGAGGAGTGATGTGAGGGAGTTGTCACAACCCCATTCTAACCCTTGTAACTTTTCTTTCTTCTCTAGTTGTTTGAAAAATGGTGCAGGTATTCTTGGAAGTAAACCAAATGTTGAGCCTCAAACTTTCAAAGTTTATGAGGTAGTTGAGAGCTTCCCGAAGGAGCAAATGGACTCCCAAGTTGAAAAATGAGGTAAAGAAGATGTTATGTGCGAACTTCAAGGTAAAATAGCTAATCTCCACACCACAAATGATGTGATTGACCATGTTGTTAAAGTGAGTGTAAATGATAGCTTGTCCTTAAATGGGCTTAATGAGTCTTTGCCTTGTGATGAACTTAGTGCTATAATGATAATTGACAATGTAGTTGAAGTGGATGATCCAACACTAGTTGATCCTATTGATGACTACCTTGACTCTTCTTTTGAGTTCAAGTTGTGTCCACCTAGTGTTGGTCCTCTTGATATACATGTTAGTACATTGTCATGTGAAATGTTAGGACACCCACTAGTTGATCCTAATGATGACCGAATTGATTCTTCTAGCAAGATCGATTTGTGTCCAACTAGTGTGGATACTTGTTTTGATCAATTTGCTTGGCATGATAATCTGCTATTTGAGGAACTTTGTGACGTGCTTAACGAGCCTCAATTTGGTGATGATATTGATGAAATTGATCATGTGAATAGTCATGTACCTAGTGGGATGCTCGGTAATGTTGCAAATGTAGTGTCCTTTGGAGATTACAAGGTATTTAGTAACCCACTATGGGATGATGATGGGCTTGGTCTTGATGACAAGCATGGAGTGGGTGAAGTTGTTGACACCATTCCCGAAGACGAAAAGTCCTTCTTGAGGGTTTGTGACCCACTTGATGGACCAACGTCGAATTTGGAAAAGGCTTCCGAAAGTGATGAGTGCTCTTTAAAGAAGGGGAGCAATTTGAAAGGAAAAGAGCACACTTCTTGGAAGGACTATGCTAGATCTTCTATTCCAAGAGGTGAGGAGATACTACTCTTAGCTTGGCATAGGTTCGAAATGCCTAAAGGTAAAAATCCATCTTTTGATGAACTTTATTATGTGATTAACTTGTTTGTGGAGTTTCATCAAAGGGGGAGACTTGAAGACGTTACCCATTAGAGAAGACCTCATTGGACTACACTTTGGTATGAAGTCACCTCTCGTACTTCCTTCAAGGACGGTATGTATTCTTGGCTCATACTTATTCTTGGGCTTTCTAAAGTCATGAAGGTAACTTCTTGGTGTGTTGAGCATAGTAGTAACACTTCTTTCAATTCATGTGATAATTTGCTAGAGTTATTACTTGATTTCATGTTGGGCTTGCATGGGGAATGTGGGCAAATTAGTATGGGTGATACCTTTGTATTTGACCCCGATGATGACTTAGGAGTGATTCCTCACTTTAGGTGGGCTAGTGTGATGATTGGACCCTTGACTTGGGTTGTCCTTATTGATGATACTACACTTAGACATGAGGGATTTCTCTTGTTTCTTGACTTAAGGGGAGATGTGTACTTCTTAATTGCTAGGACCAATGTAGACTTGCAAGTTGGGATTTGTATTTGCATTGGGTTCTTTGATTTACCCTTCTGTCAAAATGACTTGAATAGCTAAGTGTCTTTGGCATTATTTGGATACATGTTCTTTCTAAATCCATTTGGTGCTTGGTTATATCATAAAAGTGAGCCATTTAGTATGTTGGTTGCATGCTTTGCTTACTTTAGGTATTATCATTGGCCTTATGATGACTACCTTGCTTGTTTTGTGAAAGGATTTGTACTCATTCTCTTCCATATTTTGCAAGGTACGGATTCGAGGACGAATCCTTTTTAAGAAGGAGAGGATGACATGATCCTAAATGGCACAAATGATTCAACTATTCAAACTTCTCTAAGGATTTGTGTTGGAAGCAGATTCATGGAGGATGAAGCTTTTGGGAGCGTTTAAATGGAGTCATCGGAGGGCCTTCAAGCTATGGGAGATAGCATGGGAGAAGAAGTCAAGAGTCCAAGGCCCAAGGCTTGCCTCTTAAAGTGGCTACAATTGCAAGCTTGGGTGATTCAAGGCCGGAAGATGGCTATTTGCGCAAAGGGCTATTTGTGCAAGTGGCTACTTTGTGCAAGGAGGGTTATGGTTGCAAGATGGCCATGCATGCAAGTTTGATTAGAGGGCCATCTATGCAAGGAGGGACGTGTTTGGCCATTGAAGGCCAATCCTTGAATTGAAGACTACACTAAGAAGACTAGCCAAACAAGGCCCTTACTTCATTAAGGATAGCATTGTAATTGCCTATTAGTCTTCTTTACTTAGACTGTATATATAGCTTGTCTTTCATTTTATTTACTTAGATTATGTTGAATGATGAATTGAGAAACTCCTTTGGATATAGATTGTTTAGCCTGGTAGCTTTAGGATTAGTTATTATAATGGTGGATTCGATTGTTGGTCTTTGAACCTTTAATTCCATTGATTTCATGAAGAGGTGTTCATTTGTGGATTCATTTGAATCACTCTTGCCTTGATTTCAAATAGTATAGGTTATTTTAGGATTGAATTAGATTGAGAGGTGTTGTATTTAATATATCCAAGGTTGCCCATAAATTCACCCTAATTGGGTCTTGCTTTTATCCTCTTTTCTCATCACCTTTTCTTTGTATCTTTAAATTCGGCATTTTGGATTGAATTAGTTCTTCCCCAATTTGATTCGCATCAATCTTGCTATCTA
Organism: Lycium ferocissimum; assembly: GCF_029784015.1. Classification (NCBI taxonomy): domain Eukaryota; kingdom Viridiplantae; phylum Streptophyta; class Magnoliopsida; order Solanales; family Solanaceae; genus Lycium; species Lycium ferocissimum. The sequence continues at coordinate 34,118 of NW_026718095.1, forward strand.
TAAGTTCACTACCTTCCTGTTCTTTGGAGGTTATTGAAACTCCTATAATTATTCCTCTTGTAGGACTTCCATCTCTTCTAGTACTAAGATTTCCTTTTTCGCCACTCACATTATCCTTTGTACTTGTTTCCTGGTTAACTTGCAGACCCTTCTTATTCCTTTTTTTTTTACCTCTTTGGGGTACGTTATTGAGTATTTAAATGTGCCCAAACTTTCCCCGGTACGAGCGGTTCGAGCCCTGGTCTAGAAACATCACCTGTCACATCAACGGGGCTTATTCTCCTCGACTCGCTAATCCTCTTATCATCTTGTCATACTTCCTTTTCCCGTACCTATCCCATAATGCATTTGTTTTCGATCCATTCCCACTTTTTCCTAATACATTCTTGATATATCGGTACGTCTCGAACTTTGACTTCTTCAAGCTAATACATTTCTCTCTTTTGAACTTTGAAAATATTGTAATTCATCTCAGGACTAAATCCGTTCTTCCCCTCCCCCCCCCCCCCCCCTCCCCCCTTTTAAGGATGTCCTTATATACCAATACCATTCAAATATTAACCATCTTTGGTAGTTATTTAGCCGACTTAATTGGCCCTTCAACTTCTTTGTCCCATACCAGGCCGAGTTCCTATCATCGTATTATTTAATCGACTTTTCTTTTCTCTCTCCTTATACTAAATGTTTACACCTATCGGATATCATCCAGATGCTTTCTTTATTAGCTGTCTCTTCCGTTTCCAACCAGTAGTTGTCCGAGTTAATGAATCCATACTAATATCGAATTTGTTAAACTCCTTGTAGGGTGTCATTTATGAGATACCCTTTCGTACCTTAACCTTCCTTCGTGGTCATCCTTTTACTAATATCCTTAGGGTCCTCCTTACTCTTAGTCCCAAATCTCAACTGATATCTATACCGTATCATTCATCCCCACAACGTATCCTTTTGTTAACTTAGCTCATATTGTCTTGTGGTTACCTTGACTGCTTGTTTACATTGACTATGCGTCATAGTCCTTCTAATGTTCTGTCAGTCCTTGTTCTTATCATGAAATCCTCCCAAAGCACATCCTTTCCTTTCTTCTTTCGTCAAGTCTTCATCTCCCGTTCTAACACTACGACTGATTCATATTTATGCATATCCACCGTACATCATTCTACTTCTTTTGTACTCAAATCTCTGTATACTCTTTATCAAGGTTCTTATCCCATGTCACTGATATATTACCTCCTGGCCAGCTTCATTAACTTATTATCCTTCCTCTTGTCCCTAATGATTACCAGACTTTCTTTAGCCAATCCATTAGTGCGAGTATACTCTTCTTACTTTTCATCCCCAAGGCCTTTTATATGACCCTACTAGGCACACCTCGCTTAAAGGCTCACATTGAAGGCCAAGGCATGGGACTCCAATCCATTCAAGCTAGGAGGATGACCAAAGGAGCATTGGAGACCCATGGAGAGGCACACAAGCCCCATAAGAAGGCCTATGAAGTATGGAAAGTAGCTTGGAGAGGAATGAAAGAAGAAGCTACAAGAAAGAAGGCCAACACTCAAAGTGGCTAGAGTCGCAAAGGGACAGAAATGCAATTGTGGCTAGACGTGCAAAGGAGGGCCATAGATGCAAAAGGGTCACAATTGCAAGCTTGAGGATTGGATGATGGCTATATGTGCAAGAGGAGCCTTTTTCGGATTTCAAGCCAACATCCAACTAGCCAAATAACGCCCTTGCCGCATTAATAGCATTTTTATAATAACTAGCCTAGCTCTTAAGTCTGTTAGTATAAATACTAGACTTAGGTTATTTTCATCTTTAGATTATGTTGAATGAAGAAACTATTATGAGATATTGTAGTTTATAGCTTTAGATTCCTATAGATTGTTGCTTCCTAGTTGTGAAGTGAATTGCTTAATTCCATCGAATTCAATGTTGCTCACTTGTGGATTCATTTGAGTCGTTTGTTGATTCGAATTACTTAGTTTCTAGGGTTTGTAAATCCGATTGGAAGGGTTAGGGTTTAATATACCCTTTCTTGTCCATAAATTTCTTGCTCTTGGGTCAAGTATCTATCCTCTATTTTCCTTAATCCCCAATTCTTCATCTATCTTTGTTTTCCTTTATTTTGATTTTCTTGTTCTTTTGTTATTCCTAGAGTTTCCTTAGGTTGAATCTTATCAGCCTCTCTTGGCTTCCTTTGCTAATAAATACTCTTCTCCACTTGCCCTTGATAACAACAAGGTTATGGAAATCCCAAATTTATAATTAAAATATAAGAAGTGCGGAAGCAAAAAATAGAAAATAATCTGAAAAATAAAGATATGGGAAATTCAGGGAAATAGTTCCAAGAACGTAAGTTCTAAAGATTGAAAAGATCCAAGTAAAAACGAATTGGTTATTGGATGAACCAAACGCCTTTACTTGAGAAACGAATCAAACTTAGAATTCGGATCTTGACCGCTTCTGAGTAACGTTAGACAACAATTAGTATGTGTACTAATCGCCTTCTAAGAATACCAAGAAGAAACCAAAGATATCAAAAAGAAGTTATCTTACTACCTTGAACTATGAACTAGCTAGGTCGAAAGATAAATCCAAAGTAATTCTCCACAAAGGTTCAAAAGAACTCTCAATTATATTATATTCTTCAAAATCTGATTTACAATGAATGACAATCACCCTTTTATATAGTTGTAAAGGAAGGAACTAGTCAAAATAGAAATAAATGAGAATTATCTTCCCTAGAAACATAGAAGACTTCCCACACTAGGACCAATGTAGTCAAAATAGATTAAAACAACCTAGAAGACTACCCGCACTTGGATTAATGCAAGTCAACATAGATTAAAACAACAATTAAATATTTATTCTAGAAACTAATATTTGGGCCAATTTGGGCAGCTGGAAACTTCTTCTTTTGGGTCTGGTTTGGGCCTCATTTCATCTCACTTTGGACTTTAATTTGGGTCTCCAAATAGGTGTAAGACTTGACGAAAAAATCTGAATAGGACTAGAGGTCTTCTGCCATCACAAGACAATTTTTTAATTGCTAATTGAAGCCCGTTGATCTTGACATAACATTTCCTTGTCCTTCAATGGAGTTGAGCTTCCATGGCCGCTATCATTCTCCCCCTCTTAAAGAAGATTCGTCTCGAATCTTGGTGGTGACCTTATTTGCTATTTAATGCATTTGAGCCTTCATGGTTGCTATCATTCTTCATCTCTTAAAGATTATTCTCGTCCCTGAATCTTGATATTTTCCTGCAACCAACATGATAATCACAATAAGTAGAAAAACAAAACAACCACTTGGTATGAGTAACACAAGGTAGTGACCATGCAACCATTTAATCCACTTATTATTTTTATGCACAAACACTCCTTTTAAATGTCCAAGTATAACATCAGCTAACAGGAAAATGTAATCACCAACACAAGCACTAAAAACACAATTCATAAGCTCTTTAAGCTAAGCAGAGGGTCATTGGCTAGACCAAAGCGTATGAATACAAGGAAAACATACCATATTTGCTCTTGCTAAATAATTTAACCTCACCATTAGATATACCATAATCAAGATATGGATCAAAAGTAATTTCCTCAAGAGTGGCTTGGAATAAACCTGCAAAAAAGGATCGACGAAACAAGATAAAGATATTGTGAAATTAGCAATATGTGAGCACTTATTCTTTTCCACACTTGAGCGACTATATCCTGCATTTAGCTCAACTTCCTTAATATCTAAGACACCAAAAGCTTCATGTGTCTCATTATCTTCATTGGGAATTTCACCATATTTTCTTCCCTCATTGGTATCCCAAAGTGGACAAAAATAAGCGCAAACTCATCTTTATTATCATCCCACAATGGGTTATCACACAATTTAAAACCTTGACTAATGAGATTAGTCATATCCCCTTCCATTGCTATAACTAAAATACTACTAGCATAGTGCACATTAGACATGAATGAGTTCTCATCAACAACTGCATCACTAGAGTCAAATAAAGAATGACCTAAACAAGGAGCATAACTCTCATCCATAGATGATGAAAAAACAGATTCAAAAATTGAATTATCATAACTCTTACCTACAATTCCTTCACATTCAATGGCTTTTAAAGCACATAAAGTATTAGGTTTAGCCATTTTAACACAAGTTGCTTCCTTAAAGGATCTTCTACCTTGGTCTACATGTGATGTAGCACTTGAAAATTTTGCGGAATCTTCTTGGCAACATAAGATCTTTTTCTCTTTTCTTTGCTGTTCTAAAGACCGCATGGGCGCTTGTTCCGAAACCTGCAATGTAGATTCGAAAACACTATAAAGACAAAGAGTAAGGAGGTTAGAAGATAAACAAGAACCATTCTCACTTAAGCTCTATTTTGATTCTCTCAATTCTTGTAACAGAACACTTTTTGTTCTAACATCTTTGCCTTCACTCTCATTCTTTTCACTTTTGTTTTTGTTTTTCTCTCCATTCTTTTCTTGTGACAACTCACTCGCTTTTCTCAACTGAAACTTTCCTTTTTCCTCTCTTGAGTTGCCATTTTGCACTCCCTTACTCCACCCAATTTTGTATCTCTCTTCCTTATAATTTTCTTTTTCACTCAGTTCTTTTATTCTCTCATCTTCTCTTTTTTCTGGAGGTTTAGGAACTTCTGTTAGTGTAAGAGAAGTTACACATGATGAAGAGTCACTCTTTTGTTCACAACTTGACTCCTCTCTCTTGGAAGATTACATACTTAACCATCTTATTGGAACGAATAGGACTTTTGGAGTTAGCTTCATCTTGGGACTGTGTTATAGAATGAATGCGCCTCAATTCCTCCTTTAAATCACTCCACGTCAAAAGTAGCCGATTAAATTTCACCCAATGAGGGTTACGATAATCATCGACTAACTTCCGTAATTTCAAGGACAATGCCCTTGTGGCAAACTCCAATTTTCCATCTCCCAAAAATTGTTACAAGCAAATATATGCTCCATATAGTATTCCCATCGTAGGTAAGTTTCTTTACTAGCACACATGCACAGTCTTGGTAGTACCACATGATTACTACCGCACTTGGTCAATCCTTCATAATTATAGATTCTTGCAATTGTGAAAGACAAAGTTATTTTAAAGAAACGCATCACTCAGTTTATTTATTTTTTTGGCTTTTTCCCTCAATTATTCTCACCCACTCTTGCCTATTTCCCCTCAAATAACCTTTGGGAAAACACTTTGTGGATTTATAATTAAACCCCACTAGAATCAAGCCCTTAGTAGTAAAATAAAGAATTTTAGGGCGCTAAAGAAAGTGAAGAACCAATCCTAGAAAGAATTAGAATTTAGCTGAAACAAGACTCGAACAAAAAAGGATTTTTTTTTTTTAACAAGATAAAAAGACTAAGAAAAAAAATTGATTGCTTCTAATCTTTAAAGAACTAGGATCCCCTCTTCTTGTTTTCTATCTTAATCTTTAGAAAACAAATAGATGGAAGAAATTTCTTGGAGAGCAAACACCCAACCTTTTTTTTTTCTCGTCACTGTTCACTGCTACAGTTTTTTTTTTTTTTTTTTTTTTTTGCTCTTTTCTTTTTTTCAAGAAATCTCCAAGATTATCAAAAATGGAATCTTGATAGAACCGCTCTGATACCACTTGATAAAAACGAGGTTAGGGAAATCCCAAATTTATAATTAAAATATAAGAAGTGCGGAAGCAAAAAATAGAAAATAATCTGAAAAATAAAGATATGGGAAATTCAGGGAAATAGTTCCATGAACTTCCAAAAACGTAAGTTCTAAAGATTGAAAAGATCCAAGTAACAACGAATTGGTTATTGGATGAACCAAACGCCTTTACTTGAGAAACGAATCAAACTTAGAATTCGGATCTTGACCGCTTTCTGAGTAACGTTAGACAAAAATTAGTATGTGTACTAATTGCCTTCTAAGAATACCAAGAAGAAACCAAAGATATCCAAAAGAAGTTATCTTACTACCTTGAACTATGAACTAGCTAGGTCAAAAGATAAATCCAAAGTAATTCTCCACAAAGGTTCAAAAGAACTCTCAATTATATTATATTCTTCAAAATCTGATTTACAATGAATGACAATCACCCCGTTATATAGTTGTAAAGGAAGGAACTAGTCAAAATAGAAATAAATGGGAATTATCTTCCCTAGAAAGATAGAAGACTTCCCACACTAGGACCAATGTAGTCAACATAGATTAAAACAAACTAGAAGACTACCAGCTTGGACCAATGCAAGTCAACACAGATTAAAACAACAATTAAATATTTATTCTAGAAACTAATATTTGGGCCAATTTGGGCTGCTTTGGAAACTTCTTCTTTTGGGGCTGATTTGGGCCTCATTTCATCTCACTTTGGACTTTAATTTGGGCCTCCAAATAGTTGTAAGACTTGAGGAAAAAATCTGAATAGGGCTGGAGGTCTCCTGCCATCACAAGACAATTTTTTAATTGCTAATTGAAGCCCGTTGATCTTGACATAACATTTCCTTGTCGTTCAATGGAGTTGAGCTTCCACGGCTGCTATCAGCCCTTCTATAGTATTGGCCCTGAAGTTCGTAGGATGTTCTATTAAAAACACAATTCCCTTCTATTTCTAAAACCACTTTTGGGGGGGGGGGGGGCTTTTAGTTTTCTAGGCATTGCGTCAGTATGGCTTCATATTCATCCTACGGACGTTCCTCGAAGTGGAAATCCCTAACATCTTCACAAAACCTGCTTATCCCAGTTTGTCAGTTTTGTTTTCGGAGCCTCTACATTCGTCTTTTATTCCATATCACCATACTCTATCCTTTCCACGTACTTACTTTGGAGATTCATCCGAATGGCTTTTTACCTCTCTTAGTCGTCCTAAACTTTTTTTTGAAATCTTTACTTGACCCTTACTAGCAACATACTTCCCTTGCTTACACTTCTCTGTTTCTCATGACCTCGTAATCCTCTTATTCTTGAGTGCATAGGCTCTTCTTCTCCCCAATACATTGCACCATGATCATCCAATTTTAGCCTTTGGTGAAACATTATCAACCTGCCTTGTAGCACTTGCTACTTGAACTTCAATACCCTGTCCAACCAATACCTTTAACATATCGTAACATCGGTTACCAAGGCGCACCTACCGGTTAACGTGATCACACATGGGTTTTCATATATATTGTTTACTAACACCTTACGAAGTACCCCCAATGCTATTTAAACTTGTCCTAAATATGTGGTTTTAACACATCTTCTCTTTCTTCGCCAAGCTAGCTCGCCTTACATCTCACAATCATTTAAAATTTCCAACCGCAAGTCTCACATACTTCTAATTTCCCTCGGGCTATTTTAATTCCTCATACTTCTCATATGTCTAAGCCTGTAGGACTTCTTAACATATTTTCTAAGTCCTTGATTATAAACTTCTGGCAATATTGGCTTAGTAATTGATCTCCACTCGAACACCTACTCTCCTTTCCTTTATATCATAAGCCGACATCGCTCTATTTTTATTGCAAAATAACCTTTATCACCTCGTCTAATAATTCAAGGTACCCCTACTTACAAGAATCTCATCAGTCTTGCTGCGTAGCCTTTTTACCGCATAACCTAAAGAATAATTGAAGTTCAAATGGATCCCAAGTAAAATTCTATAATGCATCTCCCTTCAGGTTGAAAAAGTCCCTTACTCTCCTGGCTAGGCAAATACTATCTTAACCTTTGGAACTCCCAGTAATAACCATCAATCACCATACGCGATTGCATTCCATTCCTAATTCCAGGGTCCCTAGTGGTAGCAAAAGCATCTCGGTCGCAACCAACTATAGCTACTCTAGTTATTTGCTCTTTTAGAATTCCCATCCGTCGACTACTAAATAATATCCTGTAATTATTGCACGTAACCTAAGAAATTTCAATAAAAACCCATATACCTGTAGTCGGGCTGTCCTGATCTTGGTCTGGAGGGTTGTAAAGTGAAGTATCCTTCTCATCGTCCTCCCACCATCTACTGGTCTGGCCCTCCTTATCTCCCTCATCCGAGTCTGAGGGATACAAATATTCTAGCAGATCCTGATTTACCGAAGGCCAAGATAGAGGACTAGAATACTCGGTAACACTCGCACTCGTGGCTGCCCTGACATAATGCTCCATCATAAAAGAAGCTGGAAGGGTCAACTCTGGGGCATCCTCGGGAGCTTCCTACTCTACTGGCATCTCATACGAACCCTCAGACGGGTCCGTCTCGTAACTATCTTTCGACGGATCCTCCTCTATGGAAGTCACGAGCTCTGGGGGGATCGTCTCGTGTTGATACGGTCAAAGGTGGCATCGAGGCCTTTTACAAGGAGCCAGCGAGGAACTTGACTATGCAAGCATTGTTCATGAGGAGGGACATGAATACATACTAGGGCGCTTAGGGGATTCCAAGTGTTCGCTGATAGCATGGGAGGATGGTTTTGAGAAGAGTGTTGAAGATGGCCATGCTTGCAATGTGGCCATTACTTGAAGATTTGCAATTTCAAGTTCTCTTACCAAAAGAAGACACCCAAACAAGACCCTTACTTCATTAAGGGTAGAAGTATAATAATATAGTTGTCTTCTTTTGAGCTTTAGTATAAATAGTAGTTTCTTTCATTTAGAAGACTTAGACTATTATGAATATTGATATTTGCTATTGTAAAACTCTTGAGATTTGAGAGCTTATGAAGCCTTTGATTGAGTAATTGTTGAGAGGATTGGTTATTAGGGAATTCCAAATCCCTCTTGGTCATCCTAGGAATTTGGTGTTTCGTTTGTTCTTAATTTAGAGGTCTTAGTTTTCTATAACTTTGGTTGCTAAATTAGGTCTTAAGTTATGTCAAATTATCTATCCTTTTCTTTTCTTGCCCTTTTATTCTATTTCCGTTCTTAATCTTGAATCAATTAGTATCAGAGCTTGGATTAGATTTATTCTATCAAATCTAGCCTAGGGTTTGTTATTATAAAAAAAAAAATCGAAAATCCTAGAAAACCCCAAAAAAAATTGTTTGTTTTTATTGTTTCTTGTTAGATTCTGGTTCCTTAGTACGTTAGGGTTTCAAATCCAATGTTTCAAGTAATTCCAAGTTGTTTTGAGATTTTCACCATTGTTGAGTTGGAGAACTTGAAGTGGGTCTTATTGATTTGGTCACAATTGGAACTTGAAACCTATTGGGCTTTGTTCTATAAGTCTTAGGGAGTCTAGATCTGAAAATTGAAGGAAAAACAAGTTGATTTGAAGGTATTTGAAAATTTGAAATTCTTGGTGTTTTTGAAGAAGACCTTCAAATCTTCATAAGAAAGAAGACTCTCTAAAGGGGTATTTAATCCAAAGTTTTCAAGTCAAAATTTGGGGAAAAGTGTTTTTCTACCCCAAAAGGGTAAATACTAGGTTGAGTGGGCCCAGGAAGGTCATCAGATCCATGAAATTAGGTTCAAATTTTGAGAAGATCGAGTTCAACACGAAAATCACTGAAGCTGAAACATTGCAAATTACGGACCGTAGTTCACATTACGGACCATAATCTGGGTTCGTAAAATTAGATCTTGAAATTGGGAGGATTACAGTAACTCACTGGAATTTGGCAGCCTCATTGAATACGGACTGTAAATCCAAAATACGGACCGTAAACCACAATACGGACCGTATTCCCCAATCGGAAAAAGGACCAACGATTGGAGCATTCTGCCGAGGAAATACATCATTAAATACGGATCGTAAAACAAAATACGACTCGTATCTTATGGGTCATAAAAGGCAAGGTACGAAGGTGAACATTCTGTTTTAAAATTTTCATTATTTCAAATTGATACCTTGGATCAATTGGGACTTCAAGACCACGTTTTCAAGTTATCACCTACCTGGGCCCGAAATTTGATTTATTTCCCGATTTTACCATTCCATTTTCTTGTATCTCTCAACTAGTAGTCATTTAGTAGTTATTCCTACTTGTGTTTGCTAGTTCTTGTGTCCGCATTTCTTTCGTGCCAAATAATTCGTGCTTTTCTTTATTGTTAATTTCTTGGTTCAAGTTCGTTAGATTGAATTGAGTCGTCCGTCTTTCTTAGTCTAACAAGAATCTATTCCGACCAAGAGTAGAATTTGGACCCTTGTGACTAGTCGACATTAACAAGCACACAATCTTTGGCGGAAGCAATTTGTGAGGCACTTAAAGGTGCGCATACTTGAGCGATTGTGAGTTGATTTTACTAATCTAACGTGTTTGCTCGTTTTGTTGAGTGTCTTGAATAGGTACCATGGCTACGGAGGATGAAACACAAGTTCCCACCGGGGAACTCACACTAGTTGATGTAATGAGGGCCTTGCAAGCCTTGAACTACAAGGTAGAGAGTATGGATGGTCGAATGAAAAACTTGGGAAGTAGGGTGGAAGCAATTGAAGGAGGTAGCAGGGAGGTCTCTTATTCGCCCCAAGCGCAATACCAAGGAGGCACAAGTGGAGCTACCCAAAGCACTTCACTTACGTTATAACCTGGCACCTTCCATCATTTATATAAACCCACTCCCCAAAACATTCCCTAAAACACACCTCAAAACACAACTCTCGCCCCTTTGAAACAACATTCGATGAGGCCAACGAAATAACCCACCCCCACAAGATCAAATCCCAAACGACCCATATCCAAACGACCCACCCTTAAATGAACCACACCCAAATACACCAATGCCACCCCAAAACCGTCCAAACATCCAACAACCAAATGAGGAAGAGATAGAGGAAGCTATACTTGAGCACGAACGTTATGGTGACCAAGGTTGGAGGCCACGAGAGCAAGCACAAGGAGGTTATCGAGAAAGGGGTGGAAGGCATAGTCCTAACCCTCACATGGGTAGGAAAGGAGGGTACCAAGCTCGTGAAGGGTACCAAGGTCATGGCCATCGAGGTTATAATGACGATGGAGATTTGAATGGAAACCATAGTTATGGAGGAGGGCGAGACACGAGTCTCAATTCCATTAAAGTTACTCTTCCAACCTTTAAAGGAGGAAGTGACACCGATACATTCCTTGATTGGGTGATGCATTGTGATAGAATCTTCTTGACAAATGACATGTCCGAGGTGAAGAAGGCGTCTTACGTCGTTGCTCAATTCGAAGGGTACGCTTCCACATGATGGGAAACTCAAGTGAAAGCAAGAAGAATAGTTGGACTTCCTTCCACACCTACTTGGGATGAGTTGAAGGACGCCAGGCGGCGTAAGTATGTCCTTTGAACGCTACAAGCAAGAACAACTCAAGAAGGTGTATACCTTAAGGCAAAACAAAAAGAGTGTGCAAGAATACTATGATGAGTTCAAATTGTCAAGATGAGAATCGACTTTGAAGAGGATGAGTTGAATGCTATGACTCGGTTACGGCGGGTTAAATGGTGACATTACCTCCCAAATGAGACTCCACAACTATAGGAGCATTGAAGAAACCCTTCAAGCGGCCTATTGAAATAGAGGAGGTCTCGAGGAAGACAAAATCAACAAGTCAAGGGGGCATGTGAGTTCATGGAACAATAACAAAGAACGAGGAGCTTCCTCATCCCAATTGCAAAGGAAAAAGGCCCCATGCAAGAAACCAAGAAGCCCTTTGTGAAGAATGCTCAAGTTGAGAAGCAAGTTGACAAACAACCTCCAAAGTTTGTTCCAAAAGAAGGAGGCACAAAAACTCCTAACTAATGTTTTAAATGTCACGGCTTTGGTCATAGAGCAAGTGAATGCCCTAATCGTAGAGCCTTTATTTTGAGGGACACTTGTTGTGAGGATAAGGAAGAATGTGAGGAAGGATGTCACGACCCAGCCCCGTAGGCCGTGACCAGTGCCCGAGCAGGACACTCGTACACACTTGTTACTACAATCAGTCCATAGCTAGCATAACAAAAACTTTTACATATAACAAGGTAAGACGTCGTCCCAAAGCTGTCGCATATATATACATATCTCAGTCACATGTCCACGAAGTTACGACTCCCCGACGGATAATATCGTGCGCCAGCGGCAAGGGGCGTGCGCCATAATATAGGGAAACGTCCCGGCCACGCAT
>NW_026718096.1:0-14085 GCF_029784015.1 Lycium ferocissimum
TGTCTTAAAAAAATATTTGGCGCCTTGTAATTGGTCAAATAAATCATCAATCCTCGGAAACAGGATACTTATTCTTTACGAATACTTTGTTCAATCGCCGATAATCAATATAAATTCAGAGCCATCCTTCTTTCTTACAAATAATACTGGCGCTCCCCACGGTGATGTATTGGGCCTAATAAAGCCCTTCTCAAGAAGATCCTTCAACTGCTCCTTTAATTCTTTTAACTCCGCAGGTGCCATTCTATAAGGAGGAATAGATATTGGCTGAGTATCTGCAATAGATCAATAGTAAAATCGATATCCCGTTCGGTGGAATGCACGGAAGCTCATCCGGAAATACCTGCGGGAACTCGGCCCCTACGGAGACGGCATCGAAGGGTCGGTGAATCGATTCCACATCACGAACTCAAACTAGGTGATAAATATACCCTTTTCGATCATCTTCCTCGCCGTAAGGTAAGAAATAAACCTACCCTCGGTGAAGCGTAAACATTTCCCCTTCCCACTCTAGACCGGCTTGTCGGGAAAGCTGGGAATCGAACTTCTTATATCCGTATTTCGTACATTGGGACAATCAGGGTTAACTATGATAAGTTAGGGACAAGACCGTTAGGATACGAAGTCGGGACTTTTGACCTTCGATTTTGTTTTGAGACATAATTTGTTCATGAATTGGTTGGCATGGAACATTTAGGAAAATTTGAGACCAAAAGTGGAATAATTGAAAGTTAAAAATTATTGGAAAAATTGGCCCTTGGCCGTGTGGTGTTGGAAATGGTCCCACACATTTTGTGGCCAAATTTAATTGGTCCAACCCATGTGTGGGCCATGGACACTTGTATAACTTTGATGTGAGCATAAAAGATGACTAAGTAGTCATCTTCTCCTCATTCCATACTTAGAAAAAAAAAATAAGAACTTAGATGAACAAAGCCTAGGCCATTCGGCCAAGAGAGCAAAATTCAAGACCAAGATTGAGCCATCACAAAAATATTTCCTTCAAGCAAATCCACTAATTGGAGGTCCCTCATTAACGGGAGTTGTTGTTTGGGCCAATAGATCACTCGTTTCATCAATCGCAAACCACTAGCCAAGTTGTAAAGTTGAAGGGAAAGGTGAGATTTAATCTTGTTTTATGTGTTATAAATGATGTGTGCATGTTTGTAGTATGTCAAAATGGAGGGAATTCATGAAGAAATTGCATGTAGAGGTGGAGCCGTGTGCATGGTGTGTGTGCCGTGTGTGTGTGTGTTGTCTCGTGTTGAAGTAATGAATTAAAGGCTAGTTAGCGTGTTTTGATTGTTGTAGAATGAAGAAATGGATGAGAATCATCAACATATGTATATGTGTAGTGTGGGCCGAATATAGGTCATGTTATATGACAATAATGGATTAATTCTACTTAATGTTTTAGTGTTGTCGTTATGAATTCTACGTTGACGATAAGAGTTTGATGACTCAAATTGATGTTGTAAATGTTGCGGGCTGTTTTGAAGGTTATTGTACATTTGATGTAATTTGTATATTTAGGAGAATGACATTGTTAGAGTGTGAATTGTTGGTGCAAATCATGATTTGGAAGTTAGAAGTGTGTTATAGTTGAGGTTCTCGGGTTTTGGGGTGGTTTCGGGAGAGGAGTATTATTTGGGATGTTTGAAATATTGTGTGAATTGTTTAGAATGTCTGGGAATATTGTTGGTATGGGTTCGGGCGAGTATTTGAATGTATGAGCGTTGATATGGGTTTGAATGTAAGCCGTTGGATTGAATATAATGAATGTTGTTGAATTATGTGGAAAGAGTATTTAATGTTAGAATGCGTTTCGAATTGATTGTGGATATTGTTGGGATAGTTGTTGGTATTGTTGTTGATGAATTTGGCCGAGTTGAATTCTCGGGGTTTTGCGTTTACAGGGGAAGTGCTGCTCAAATTTCCGTAGAATTATGTGCTAGTTTGGAAATGAACTCTTAAATGCCTATAGTTAATGTTGGTATTTATTGATGTTATGTAGATCTTGGGGAGTCCGAGACATAGACTTGATTTGGATTAGCTTTGAGAGCGATCAAGGTATGTAAAGCTTACCTTTCCTTCTTTTGGCATGTCTTAGATATGGCTAAGCTATGATACGTTACGAGTCTTGGGGCAATTCCATTCCTGTGATCCGAGCATACATATGAGTCTTATTCATCTCTTGATGTTCGCATTTTAATATGGTCGGATTATGATCCTTATGTCTTCCGTATGATTGGATTTCAAAAGCTGCATAAAGAGATTTTGTTGTAAAAGATTCTGTAACTACGAACGTCCGTAACTTTCATAGACAGAACCGGATTGCTTTGATATGCTCGTAAATGATTTTCTAACGTATGATGACTTTAATTTTCATAGGCGGGCCCGGGTGGGGTTGACGCTCGTCCGTGGATCCCGCGACTTTCCTTTGTATAGTGCTAACGACTTTTTGAAAGAACTTAATATGACTACCTTTCCGACCCCCGAGTATGATTATATATTTATTTGTTGAGTCTGAAATGATGATTCGTATGCTTATGATCCCGATACGTAACTATGGTTTCTGAAGTTCGATTTGATATGTTCCCGAGTGATATTCGGAAGAAAATCTGATTTGACTACTGTTTTGGCTTATAAATGATGGCTCATTTTGATTAACCTATTAAGTCTTTGAAAATGTTTTAAACTGTATTTGGTTACTCACAATTCTGCTCGTGCATTCTGTTGTTACCTTTTTCGCCAAGTCTCGGGCCGGTTATGTTATCGTGCGCACTATGCTGTATTCTGAAGTATGATGTGTATTTCGGAGTATGATGTATCCGGTTCGCCGAGCCCTTTTGGCGGGAACCGTGTATATATTATGGTGTTATGATGTGTCCCACGCCGAGCCCCTTTCGGTCGGGTACTCGTGTATATGCTACGTTATATGTTATATGTATGGATACCGGAATATGATCGGTTGGAATCAGAGTCGGTGGTGGGGCAAACCCAATGGTGGGGCAAACCCAGTGGTGAGGCTAAATTCCACATTGGTTTAGGCCAATCCCACATTGGTTTAGGCCAATCCCACATCGATTTAGGCCAATCCCACATTGGTTTAGGCCAATCCCACATCGGTTAATGACATCTCATATGATCAGTTATGATGTTATGATGTGTTACGGTATGTATATGATGATCAATATATTTGCCTTCTGCACCTCATATGTATGATTTGTATGTCAGATGCAAGCGCTTTGGTATTTCGGTTATTACGCCTACTTTATGTACTTCTGTTTTGATTATGACTCAGTTCCGTTTACCGTACCTTCTGCTTTGCATACTCAGTACATATTTCGTAATCGACCCCCCGTTGGCCTCGGGGGCTGCGTTTTATGCCCGCGGTACGGACGCCCGATTTTGGAGATCCGCCGTTTAGGATACCTACTCTCTTTTTTGGAGTGCTCCCTCGTTCGAAGGCTTACATTTTGGTACGTACATTTCCGTCATTTGTATATATATGTGTTGTTCATGGGTACGGCGGGCCCCGTCCCGTCATATGGTTCTCGTTATGACTCTTAGAGGTCCGGAGGACTTGTCTATGTGGGTTGTGGTTAGTTACCGTCCGGTTGTGTTCGTTTGAGTTGTGTTTGGGCGGCCCCATGCAAGTGGCGACCACGTCGGCTGCGTGTATGTACGCTTCGATATGTTATGTATAGTACGACAAAGCTTACCGGCTCTGTGCGCTTTATATGTTTGTATGCGACGCCTTGGAACCACGCATGATCTTTATGTACGTATAAATTGTTTGTATGCTGATTTCGGTTAATGAGTGCGTATGGGTGTCCAGCTCGGGCACTAGTCATGGCTTACGGGGTTGGGTCGTGACAGAACTATTTTTGTTTTGCAGTCAACATTAGCATAACAAAAAGCCAACCAATCCATGCCCATAATAATATCGAAATCGATCATGTCTAACTCGATCAAGTCTGCTAGGGTATGGCGGTTACAAACTATCACTACACAGCCTCGATATACTCGCTTAGCTATAACTGGATCACCAACTGGCGTAGAGACCTCAAATGGCTCAATCAAGTCAGGCTCTATCCCAAACTTGTCAGCAACAAAAGGGGTAACATATGATTAGGGGGAACCTGGATCAATCAGTGCGTATACATCATGGGAAGAGACTGATAATATACCTGTAACCATATTAGGAGAAGACTCACTATCCTATCTATCGGCTAATGCATAAACGCGGTGCTGAGGCCCACTCGACCTAGATGCTCCACTCCTTCCTCTACCATGTCCTGCTGGTGTCCGAGAAACTTTCCCTAAGGGCATACTAACGAAGAAGAACCAGCTACAGATCCGGTGGGCTGAACAATGCCTACACCACCCCTCGATGGACACTCTCTCATCACGTGGCTTGGCTGGCCACAAACATAACAAGCATCCGATCCAAATCGACACTGCCTGGAATGTAATCTACCGCACTGGCATACCGCGGTACAGGTGGTCTCATCTAGCCTGACACTGGTCTGTGCTGAGAACCTGATGCTCTAGAACTCTGGCCTACTCCTGAATAAGAAGAACGATCAAATCTAGGGCCTGAAAACCACTGAGATAACACTCCCTGCTGAATGAAATGGATACCGGGAATCTTTGCTGTCTCTGTCCACCCTTGAACTTACCAGCAATATCTAAGGATCTGGCCCTCCTACCATGGCTCCGATCACGCTCGTGCTTTGTCCTCCGCTGACGCTTGCGGTGCTCTAAATTCTACACATATGCCTGCATACGGGAAATATCCATGCCTGGCTGTAATGCAGCTATCGTACACTCATCTATCAAATATGGCCCTAGACCCACCACGAAGCGATGAACTCTGTCCTCCATCTCAGCCACCATGGCTGGGGAATATCTAGCCAAACAATCGAAGTGTACACAATACTCCTGAACACTCATACTGCCCTGCTCAATATGCAAGAACCTATCTGCTCGGGCCCGTCGCACTTCTGGTGGTAAATAATGACGAAGCCAAAAAGCTACGAAAACTCTCTCAAACGGGCTTGGTGAGAAGAGCATTCTCTCCTGAAGCCAGGCTCTCGATCGATACCAATGCACCGCAATATCGTGGAGCCTATAAGATGCCCACGACCGACTCGACCTCATCGGCGTGCATAACCCTTAGCAGTTCGTTGCATACTATCAATAAAGTCCTGAGGATCCATATTTTGCTTCAACACAGAAAACTCTGGAGGATCTAACCCGAGGAAAGTCTTAACCCTCGCACTACCAGCTCGGTCTCCCTGATCAACACCAACTCCCTGCCACTGAGCCTGAGCGGCTACCAATCTAGTCAATAACTACATAGCATCTCGCATATCCTTGCCGGTGCATGCCGTGGGCCGCCCCCGGGGTACCGGGGCAGTCCGGGAGGCGGTGTATGCGAAGTCGGGATGATGGGCTCTCTCACTCGAGACTCGCCCGAGCCACGGTAGCAACCTCGAGTGGGACTAGTGGCCTTACCGACCACCTCACTTCCGCGGCTGTAGCTTTCTTGTGAGGCATCGCTGAAATCATAACAAATTATTAGAAAGCGAACTCTTAATGCACGACTCTATCGCATGATCTAAGAAAGAAAGAATAACAATTTCCTAAATGTCCTGTAGCCTCCTGTTTATAAGTGTGGTGCACGACACACCCATAATGTCACGACCCGAGCTACGGGCCATGACGGGTATCCGGGGCTAACCATCGAACACCGCTCATTCTGTTACTCGCCTGCTCCCATTCATAATATATACTCGTGATCATAGAAAACTATTAACATTTGAAACATATTTACTTTTATAAACATAAGCCCTTCGGCTATCAAAATAATATGTATACATGCATATACATGAAGACTGTGAGACCATGCTACCCACACTGCGTATCTACGAGCCTCTACTAGAATACTAGACATATGGACGGTACAGGACCCTGTCGTGCCCAAAATATATATACATATATACCAAAAGAATAATCAATGGCACCTCCGAAAAAAGTGGAGTGCTCTCAATCGGCTAATGGCTCCTATGAGTCTGGATCACCTCCGTGTCTACCTGTGTGCATGAACACAGCGTCCAAAGAAAACGGACGTCAGTACGAATATTGTACTGAGTATGTAAGGCATAAACAATAATGACACATCAATAAAATGAGGAGGCATCAAATGAGGAGCAATCTGTGACTGACTGAATCATAACAGAAATAATGCAAGTCGCCTTTACTTTCATACTCATCATCATATCATATATGCATAAATGTATAAACGCCTTCGACCATATAGGTACGGTGTGATAATCAATAACATTAGCATTAGCCGCGTACGCCTCCCGCGTCCGGGGGTACCATCTCATGCCGCCCACTAGGGTGTCCGTCCATGCCATCCGGCCATGGTGTATACGCGCCGTCGTGGCGGTGGATTCGCTCGGCCATATAGGCGCGGTGTAATATCATCATATGCTCATCATAGTATGCTCATCATAATATACTTGTCATAAATCATCATAATGCATGCATAGAGACTCATAGATAATCATACTTTATCAGGGTGACATAAGGTCGTGGACCCCCGATTTCATTATGGAGCATTCACAAGCATTCTGCCTCACCTTGAAGGAACAAGGATAAGGTGAGTGTATATGATGATCAACATCAGTAGATTATAAATAGCATCATTAGCTTTATAGGAACATCATATCATGGGCTACAGCTTCTTTAGACTTAAACTTATCATCACCATTATCATACTCATAAAGTATCTCTTATCTCATATAGCTATTCATAAACAAGGGCTCTTAGCTTTCTTGAAGATAGGGAATTCACGAAGAAGGAGCAAATTCATACCATAAGATTCATGCCTTAGAAGGAAAGGACTAGCCTCACATACCTTTGTCGTTTAACTATTCTATCGCTTGCTCGTTCTCCTTTAATGCACTCGTTTATACCTTCAAGGGAATTCGTATCGACATTAGCTAAACAATCATAAGAACGTACTTACTAAAGCTAGAGAAAATTGGGCAGCATTTCCTTTGTTTATACTACTTCCCTCCATATTCCATATCAACTCCCAACATTCATAACAAAAATTCACAATATCATAAACAACAAGCATCACTCAATTGCATTGCCCACATTTCACAACTTCGCTCCAAATTCTCCATAATCATGACCCAAGTTCACTATCGCGTTCTTTCGCATATAATACTTATTCCATGTTCTAAATTTCATTTATAACATATTTATAATCTCAACATATCCATTTTCATGATTCATTCCAACTACTACTCAACAATAGCACTATTCACACATTTATGACCCATTTTCTATACTCTTCTACAATCCAAGTGTTTCAACCTATCAATACTTCAAAAAACATGGGAAGATCATGAAACTTACCTTAGATAGCATAGAAACAAGTTTTGAGTGGAAATACTCCTTTTGCACCAAAACCCTAGTTCACTTATCTTGAGATTCCTTAGCTTGGATGAACTTTGATGAATTTCATACACTTGATTCACTTCAATTCTTGTTGTTGATCTTTGATTTCCTTTGTTTTCTAGTGGATGAAATATATGGAATGTTATAGAGGTCTTGAGAGGTTGAAGAAGTGTGTGGAAACGAAATAAATGAGATTGGGATTACATTTAAAGAGTTGGAACATTTCAGCCGTCGGGAGTTCCACGGTCCGTGGAACCTTGTGTTGGTCGTGGTTACAGTCGTGGTTCATGACCACCAGCCACCATCTCTTCAGCGGTTCACGGATCCTTCCACGGTCCGTGGAACATTCCATGGTCCGTGGAACATGGTCGTGAAACTCACAGTTTCACCGAAGTTGTTCCCGTCGTCTCGTTTGATCTCCAATCCTTATGGAACCTTCTTAACACTTGTTTATCACTTCATTAGCAATCTAAGGGACATTATAACTCTTCTCCAAAACATTATTAAAACATCATTAACTCGATACTCGTGATTTTGCCCGACACACAACTTATAACTCGCTTTCCTTAACAACTTTCTTGCCTTAACCCGAATGTCTTTGGAAATCTTAATTAGGACCATTAAAGACTATTTCTCACTTATCCAAACCTCGCATACGTCATGCCCTTCGTTAGTCTATTCCTTTGTACGCTAAGGGGAAATTTCTGAGGTGTAACATTCTTCTCCCCTTTTGAAACATTCGTCCTCGAATGTTAAGTCATCGGGAATTCTATAAAAAATTCGCGTAGTTTTCCCTATAACATGGCGCTACCATCCACACAACAACCCATAATAACATTGCCTCACGGGGCCACGACACAATAGCAACATAAATTGGCCACACACGACCCATATGCATAAAGAAAAGCATACATACCTTATAATCTCGATGTCTCGTCATAGATCTCCTCAGGGCGAAATAAATGCGGATATATGGATTTCATCTTCTCTTCCGCTTCCCAAGTCATCTCTTCTCGATTGTTGTTTCGCCACAAGACTTTAACTGAAGCTACTTCCTTATTCCGAAGTCTTCGTACTTGCGCAATTCGTCCAAATGGCAATAGGCACTTCTTCATAGGCTAGCTTTTCTGTGATCTGAACATCATCTATTGGCACAATCCTTGTAGGATCTCCAACACACTTACAGAGCATTGAGACATGAAAAATTGGATGGACTAATTGAAGCTCTGAAGGCAAGTCCAATTCATAAGCTACTTGACCCATTTTGTGGATAATCCTATAGGGTCCAATGTATCGAGGACTTAACTTTCCCTTCTTGCCAAATCTCATCACACCTTTCATTGGCGACACTTTCGAAATACCCAATCATCAATTTGAAATTCTAAATCTCGGCAGGCGGTTATCCGCGTAAGACTTTTGGCGACTTTGTTTGTTAATAATCGGTCTCGGATCACCCTTGACTTTTCTGACTTGTTGAATCAACTGGGGCCTATTAGCTGCACCTCTATTTCAAACCATCCTATTAGGAGATCCGCACTTCCTTCCATATAAAGCTTAAATGCAGAGCCATTTGGATCTTTGAAAATGGTAGCTATTGTTATATGCAAACTCGATTAGCGGTAAGTGGTCGTCCCAACTACCATCAAAATCTAGAATGCATGCTCTTAGCATATCCTCTAAAGTCTGAATAATACGTTCGGCTTGTCCATCAGTCTGCGAATGAAATGTCGTGCTGAGCCTTACTTGAGTACCTAGACTTTCTTGAAAGGATCTCCAGAACTTGGCTGTAAACTGTGCTCCTGCGTTCGTAATAATGGATATTGGGATACCATGGAGTCTCACAATTTCCTTGATATACAACCTTGCATAATCTTCTGCTGAGTAGGTGGTTCTGACTGGGAGAAAATAAGCTGCTTTCGTCAATCTATCCACAATCACCCATATAGAATCATACTTGCCTCGGGAACGGGGCAATCCTACAATAAAATCCATATTGATCACTTTCCATTTCCACGTAGGAACTTCCATCGCTTGCAATAATCCTCCTGGCTTTTGATGTTCTGCCTTCACTTGCTGGCAATTTGGACATTGGGCTACAAATTCTGCTATGTCTCTTTTCATACCATCCCACCAATATATCAACTTAAGATCATGACACATCTTTGTCGTTCTTGGATGGATAGAATACCGAGAATAATGAGCTTCTTCTAGAATTCGACGGCGTAATTCTGCAACATTTGGAACACATAGCCTGCCTCGGTATCTAATAATTCCATCTATAGATGTTTCAAATGGGGACTTCTCTTTTGCATGACATGCATCTCTATAATGACTCAGCTGAGGATCTTCGTATTGTCGCTCTTTTACTTTCATGTTCAAGGACGAAACTGTAGGATTATTAACACTAACTCATGTATCACCTGAATCAATTAAACGTACTCCAAGATTAGCTAGTTGGTGGAGTTCATGAATCATTTCTTTCTTCGTCGAAGGAACTTCACATAAGCTACCCATTGATCGGTGGCTAAGCGCGTCAGCTACTACATTTGCCTTTCCGGGGTGGTATAAGTGTTATATCTCGCATTTTATACGTCAGAGTATTTTTAAGTTGGTTGCGAAAGGTCATGGACAAGGCTATTTTTCGGCTTTGTTGTAAGGCATAAGTCGCTTATGATTTTATTGGTATGGAATATTAAGGAAGATTTGGGGTTAAAAGTGGAATTATGGAAACTAATATTTTATGAAATATGGGACCAAAAGTGAACTATGGGAAGTTGGACATTTCATGAAAACTTGGGGCCAAAAATGAATTAATGGAAGTTGTTAATTCATGAATAAAAGGGGGCCATGTGGCCGGCCACATCGGATGTGGGCCATGGCCACATGGATGTTTAATATAAGAGCATAGAAGATGACTAATTAGTCATCTTTTCCATCTCCCACCTAGAAAATTCATGAAGTTTGGAGAAAAAGAAAAGAAGGCAAAAATTCGGCCATGGTGGCCGAACATGCCACCATGGAAGTGACCAAGAAAAATTATTTTTCTCCTAGTTTTCCTACTAAATGGAAGGCCCTCGTTAACGTGGAATGGTTTTTGGAGCAAGCAAAGCAATCGTTTTCGCCAAACACAACTTTAGCCGAGTGGTGGAGTTGAGGCAAGAAGGTTAGATTTAATCTTTATTTCTATATGTTATGCATGGTTTGTGCATGTTGTGGAATGTGGAAATGAATGAAATTTATGAAAATATGGATATTGAAGTTGAACCGTGTGTGTGAGAGTGTGTTGGCCGTGTAGTGTGTGTTGTGTAGGAGTGGAGAGTTAATTGAATTTAGCATGTTTGTGTGTTGTTGTAATGTGTAGAAAATGAATGAAACTCATGGAATGATGTATGTTGAGGAGTGGCCGTGACTAGGGGTTGTTTGGTATGCAAGAAATGAATTAATGTTATCTAGTATTTTGGTCGTCGTCGTTATGAATTCTATGACGAAAAATGAAGGTTAATGTGATTTTAATATAGTTTCTTGAATTTATGGAAATAATGTTGTCAATGCGTGAGTTGTTAGTGTAGTTGATGAATTTGGAAGGAAGAAATGTGTTGTTGATTGTTTTCTTGAAGTTGGAGGGGTTCGGGTGGCATGGTGTATTGGATGGGCTGATTTGAATGCTTTGCGGATAGCTTGAAATGTTCTTGAATCTTGATTGAATGACCTCGGATTATTACTTGAATATGTAAGCATTGGTAATGGCTTGATCGTATGTAGTTTATTTGAATATAAATGAAATATTGTCGAATTGTATAGAAAGGAACTATTAATGTTAGAATGCGTTTTGAATCATTTAAGGATGTTGTTAGAATGGTGGTTGGTATGGTTGCTGTCGATTTAGCCGAGTTGAATTCTCGGGGATGTCGTATTTATAGGGGAAATGCTGCCCAAATTTCTGTAGAAAAAGTAATGGCTTGGAATTGGATTCTTCGATGTTTATGACTAACATTCGATATCTATTGACGTTGTGTAGACCTTGGAGAGTCGAGGCTTGAGTTGGATTAGCTTAGGAAGCGATCGAGGTATGTGCTTAACCCTTCTTTCTTTGGCATGTCTTAGTGAAAAGTTAGTTATGACACGTACCTCGAGGTAATTCTACTCTTGCGATCCGAGCATGTTTGTGATCCATATTTGTTTCTTGATATTCATATTCTTAATGTAGTCAAATTATGGTCTTTATGTTTTTTCGCATGAATGGATTTCAAAGATTGCATAAAAGTTTGTTTCCAAAAAGAGTTTGTTTCTTACACGATTCCGAAACTACGAACGTCCGTAACTTTCGCCGAAAGGCTCGGATCGCTTCGATATGTTCGCATGAGGTTCCATGATAGGTAAGGCCCGTAACTTTTACAAGAGGGCTCGGATTGACTTGATATGTACTTGCGATCCCTTAAATTTATTTTAATGCAGTTTTAATGACAAAATATTTAGAACGGATTTGATACGATCTTTTTTTTTTTTAAAAGGACCTAACATGATTATTGTTTTAGCTCTCGAGCGTCGACTACTTGCTTATCCATTGAGTCTGTGATGATGATTTATGTGCATATGGTTTCTCACTACTCAGCTCGTGCGAAGCTCAATATGTCTTTCACTGAGACTAGGGCCAGGACACGCATTCGTGCAACTCCTTTGCATTATTCACCGAGTCCCTCACTAGAGGACCGGGACACGCTATATATATATATATATATATATATATATATATATATATATGTTGATGTGATGATATGGGGATGGCGGCCAGGATGGCATACCGAGTCCCTTGCTAGCGGGGCCGGGACACGCTATTCACCGAGTCCCTCACTAGAGGGCCGGGTACGGTATATATATATATGTATGTACATGCATGCATACATGATGATGACATGATTTTACTTACCGAGTCCCTCACTAGAGGGTCGGGACACTCTATATGTATACATAATGATTATATGATTTTGATATGCATGATAAATCTTTTCGAAGGCAAGTTTTACGATTTTCTGTACTCATTACTTCAGTATGATCCCGATTATTGTATTTCATGCTTTACATACTCAGTACATATTCCGTACTGACCCCCTTTCTTCGGGGGCTGCGTTTCATGCCGCGTAGGTACACCCAGATGAGTTGAAGATATTAGCAGAAGATATTCCAGCGGGATTAGCGAGCTCCATTTTCTTCGGAGTGCTGCCGAGTCAGAGCATTATGATATGGTTTCATGTTCCATGTTAGAGACTTTGCAGACAGTGTCGTGTATGTAGTATATCAGTTTTGTAAGCGGCTCCATAACCCGATGTATTGTGATGCATTATTTTACGGGTTTTATACGATTACAGGTCTTACTTGATTTGAAAAAGATGAAAAGAAAGTTTGTTTTCTGAAAATCTTTCATTATGTACTTATGTTATGCTATGAGGGCCCAATATGATTATGAGTGTCACGAGAGTCAGCGGGTTCGCTCGGCCCTAGGTAAGGGTCGGGTGCCCATCACACCCTATCGGATTAAGGGTGTGACAATAAGATATTCACATCATAATCTTTCAGTAATTCTAACCACCGCCTTTGCCGCAGATTCAACTCCTTTTGTTTGAAGATGTATTGAAGACTCTTATGATCTGTATAGATATCAACGTGCACACCATACAAATAATGTCTCCACATTTTTAATGCATGAATAACATGTGTACAATTCGAGATCATGGGTTGGGTAGTTCTTTTCATGCTTCCACTGTCTCGAAGCGTAGGCAATGACTTTACCGTGCTGCATCAATACACATCCTAGCCCCCACGCCAGAAGCATCACAGTATACCACATAACCATCCGGCCCTTCTGGAAGTGTTAAGGCTGGAGCTGAGGTCAACCTATTCTTCAATTCTTGGAAGCTACGCTCACAAGCATCATTTCATTGAAATTTTGCTGACTTCTGGGTTAGCTTCGTCAATGGGGTTGAAATAGATGAAAAGCCCTCTATGAACCTTGTATAATAACCTGCCAATCCCAGAAAACTACGAACTTCGGTAGGCGTTGTAGGCCTTGGCCAAGTCTTCACAGCTTCAATTTTCTGAGTGTCCACTCGAATGCCATCATCTGAAATAACATGACCCAAAAATGTCACAGAATTTAACCAAAACTCGTACTTTGAAAATTTTGCATACAACTCCCGAGTTCGAAGGATTCCAAGAACGATACGTAAATGGTCCGCATGTTCTAATTACGTGCGAGAATACACCAGAATATCATCAATGAATACTATTACAAATAGATCCAAAAGAGGCCTGAATACATTATTCATCAAATTCATGAACACTGCCGGGGCATTAGTTAGTCCAAACGACATCACCCGGAATTCATAATGACCATATCTCGTTCTGAAAGCTGTCTTGGGAATATCTTCTCCTCTAACTCTAACTTGATGATAACCAGATCTCAAATCTATCTTGGAAAACCACTTGGCACCCTGTAGTTGATCAAATAAGTCATCAATTCTCGGAAGAGGATATTTGTTCTTTATGGTCACCTTATTCAACTGCCAGTAATCAATGCACATTCGTAGGGAACCACCTTTCTTTCTT
>NW_026718097.1:0-14069 GCF_029784015.1 Lycium ferocissimum
AATTTTCTTATTATTTTCTTAAAAGATGACTTATTATTTAGTCATCCTTTTTCCATGCACTTTCTCCGTATGGCCAATATGGCCTCTTTTAAATTTTCTTGAAACCCGTGAAATGACCATTTTGCCCTTAGCCTTTTTCAAAATTACCATAATGCCATTTTGCAAATTTCCCTTTTTGCTTTCCGGTCTTCCTCAATATTTCCACACTAATAATATTTTCCAATGACTTACACATTACGACGGAACCGAAAAATAATCTTGCCCTCAATGTTCCGCCATTGTCTCGGAATATCCAAAGACTCAAAATGTGAGGTGTAACATATGACTTGGACCCTTTCAAGGTACCTTTGCATCCGTTCGTCCTTGGCTTCGAAGACGCCATTCACCTGGTTAACGACCAGGAGTGAATCGCATTTTTGCCTCGATTACTTCGGCCCAGTCGCCGACCTAATTCCGATCCTGCAATCATAGCCTCGTACTCGGCTTCATTGTTAGTTAATTTAACTGTCCTAATGGATTGCCGGATCGCATCCCCGGCTGGGGTTTTAAGGACGATTCCAAGCCTGGAACCTCTAAGGTTCGAGGCTCCGTCCGAGTGTAATGACCAAGTTCCCGAGGCTTTCCCCGAGGTTAGCGGGGGTTCTTCTCGGCCCGGGATCATGGCCGGGTGAAATGCGCCACAAAGTCGGCTAAGACTTGCGACTTGATGGCCGTCGGGGCCTATATTCAATGTCATACCCGCTTATCTCTACGGCCCGTTTGTTGCTTTTGCCCGATAATTCGAGGTTTATGCAAGATGCTCTTTAAAGGATAAGTGGTCACTACGCGTATCGGGTGGCGTTGAAAGTAAGGCTTGAGTTTTCTAGAAGCGCTTACCGTGCTAATGCCAATTTTTCAAGGTGGGGATAACGGGTCTCCGCATCCCCAGTCTACTCACGTAATAAATGGGAAATTGTGCTGATTCTTTCCGGACCAAAACTCCACTTACGCTACCTCGGATACGACAAGGTAGAGAAAAAGGCATTTCGTCCACTTTTTCGTATGCAACAAAGGAGGAGGTGGATAAGTACTCTTTTAGTTCTTGCAAGGCTTTACGGCATTCCGGTGTCCGCGTGAAATCGTTCTTCTTCACGAGTAAGGAGAAAAACGGTGGCTCTTGTACGAAAGATCTTGATATAAACCGGCTCGGTCAGCTTATCCTCCCGGTAAGCCTCTGCACTCCTTTGACGTTATTTACCACCTCGATATCCTCGATTGCCTTGATCTTGTCCGGGTTAATCTCGATTCCCCGATTTGACACCATGAAACCGAGGAATTTACCCAACCGGACACCGAAAGCTTCTTCTCCGGATTGAGCTTCGTAATTATATCTTCGGAGTACGTCAAATGTTTTCTATGAAATGTTCTAAATGGTCCTACGTTTCCAGGACTTAACAACCATGTCATCAATATAAACTTCCATCGTTTTCCTATTTGTTCTTGAACATTCCGTTAACTAGGCGTTGGTAGGTTGCCAGAGCATTTTTTAATCCGAATGGCATTACATTGTAGCAATAAGTGCCGTATCGGGTAACGAAAGATGTTTTCTCTTGATCTTAAGGTGCATCCGAATTTGGTTGTACCCAAAGTAAGCATCGAGAAAACTTAACATCTCGTGCCGTACATTGTGCGTCGATCGTTCTATCGATGTGGGGCAACGGAAACGAATCCTTCGGGCGTCTTTGTTTAGATCCTTATAATCAACGCACATTCGAAGTTTATTACCTTTTCGACGCCGCGCTGAGCTTAGTGACCAATCAAGATTGTTTACTTCTGAGATGGAGCCTATTTTTAAAAAGCTTTGTTACCTCATCCTTCACGAAGGCATCTTTGACTACTTGCCATAGGCCTCGTTCCTATAACTTGGCAGGAAATCTCTCGTCGAGACTAAGCTTATGAGTTGTTACTTCCGGTGACACACCTGTCATATCTATATGCGACCATGCAAAACAATCGGCATTAGCTTGAAGAAATTTAATTAACTTGTTCCTGAGCTCCGAGGTTAACCCCGTGCCCAGGTATACTTTTTTGTCGGTAGATATTCGAACAAGATGACTTGCTCCAGACTCACTCTTATTTGTAGACTTTGTCGCGTCTGATTCATCCGGCAAGGACGAATGATCTAGGTACGTTGAAGTCGTCCTCTTCGTGCCCCGGGTCCAATCTTTCTTGCTCGTTCTTGGACCCGTTAACGGTAATTGCTATTTGGAATCCTTGTCGGTTGATCCTTCCTTTTGATCGAGGCCTTTGAAGTAGGGTGACGATTCTTCGGCTGCGAACATTTCTCTTGCCGCGGGTTGTTCTCCCGGATGGTTTCACCCCTTCTGCGTTGGGAATTTCCCGGGTGATGTAACGTGAGGCGGCACGACTCTCTATGTATCCGCGTGCGTCAGACCCGACAACGCGTTGTATTTCATGTCCTCGATTACATAGAACACGGTCAACTGGATGGTGCCGTCAATGTTGACCGGCGGGGAGATCTCACCCTTCGTAGTTTCACTTGCCCTATTGAATCCGCTAAACCCGGCCACCGGTACGATGCGGTCGAGTAGCCTTAGCGTTCAACCACTCTCCACCGGATGATGTTGGCCGAGCTACTCGGGTCAATTAGAATACGTTTAATGCGAGATTTAAAAACAAGAATAGAAATTACCGAGTGCATCATTGTGTGGTTGAATGATGCCTTGCATCCTCGTTCTTCGAAAGTGATGGAGCCCTCGGGTATACAATCCCATTGCGCTTTTCACGAACGGTGGAAACCTTGGCGCATTTCATTACCGCCTACGGGAGCATACGTACCCTCGATTATCATGTTGATTATATGTTGAGGCTACTGCCGGTTCAATCCGTTTACTCGACTCCCTCTCCTTGTAGTGGGTTTTTGCCCGCTCACTTAGGAACTCACAAAGGTGCCCATTTTTCGAAGCGAGCCACTTCTTCTCTTGGTTAGCGGCAGGTCCTCGGTTACGGCGACCGTGAGTTCCATGGTATTCACAAACCAAGCTCGGATCCCGTTGGCCGGGGTCCGACCTCAATGGTCTCGGCCACCTTGCTTCCGAAATGCGGCCTATGGCCGAGACAAGGTCCGAGGTGTTGACGCTATAGTTGTATTCTGATATTCTCGGTGGGTCCCTGTTAGTTACCGAACTTCCAGCATCATTTCTAAACGACAACCCTCGGCTATTCGATGGACGCTATCTTTCTATCTCCTGCCGGAGAATTGGGCGGGGCAGGACCTCGACTTTTCGGTCGAAGCTTGTTTTCTACGATTGAGGATATGGCCGGTATCTTTCCTTGATGGCGGTGTCTCCGGGTCGTAATTTTTTCTAATCCTCTCAGATCCTTTACTTGGGTTTACCGGGCCCGGCGGAAGGTCGAGCTGATCATCCTCCACCCAAATCTTGGACTCGTATCTGTTGTGTACGTACGCCGGGTCACGGCCCTCGTATTCCGAAAAATTTTCCTTCGGTTTGAACGAGCCGTTGAACTCGGGGATTAAGCCCTTTGGTGAATGCTGTGCGACCCATTCTTCGACACCGGCGGGGTTCCGTCCGTTCCCTTTGGAACGATTGACGAACTCTGCCGGTAACTCGTTGTCCCTTTGGGCTATCGGAAAATATCCGCCTTACGGGCCCTGGACCTTTTTGGCTCGGCATGAGTCTTTATGAACGCATCCGCGAGCATCTCAAAGAAGTGATTGAATGCTCGGGCAGATGGTCATACCAAGTTAGTGCCCCTTTTGACAGCGTTTCCCCGAACTTTTTCAGCAATACGGACTCAATCTCGTCTTCTTCAACATCATTGCCCTTTATCGCACAGGTGTATGAGGTCACGTGTTCCTGAGGGTCCGTTGTGCCATCATATTTCTGGATATCCCAGAGCATCTTGAACCTCTTTGGGATTAACTTCGGGCCGCGCTCGGGAGAAGGGCCTCTGTATATACCTCTTGGAATCGGCCCCTTTAGAATGGGAGGAGCCCCGGGATCCGGTCCCCGAGAATTATAGGTCTCGACCCTTTTCTCGGTTGAGTCCACCCGCTTTGCCAACGTCTCGAGCATCCTCAATACCTCGGCAGATGATCTCGCTCGGACCCATTGCTTTCGACCATTTGAGCTTCTTCTCTCCGGGGTTCGGCGGGCACCGCCCTTACTTCTTCCCGGGGTTGTTTCATCCTTCTTGCTCTGCAATTGGGCTATCGCCACTCCTTGCTAAGCAATAGCTGCTCTTTGTTCCTGCAACATTTCAAAAATAAGACGCAAATTAATATCATCGGGGCATCCGGCGCTTTCGGCACGTGCCGGGTCGAAAGTGACGAAATTAAAAGTATTTAAAGGATCGGTGGCCGGATGGGCGGCGTTCTCGGTTCGCGGTACATCGGTCGAGGCCCTCCCTCGAATCGACGGAAATTCGGAGCTTGCGGATTCCGCGGCACCCCCCGCAACCCGATGTTATCATTTTTCGGCCACAATTTCGTTGTTGGCGTGACCAGATTCTCCGCTGTTAGCCATTTCGTCCGTTTTCGTAGTAACGAACAGTAGAACTGAAATCTTTGTATGAGCGAGTAGAGAGAGATCAAAGACAACAATAATCCTAGCCCCACGGTGGGCGCCATCGTTTTATCCCGAAATCGGATAATAAGTTGAATTTGTAAATGAGGTATAGGATATGTGGCACTTTAATCTATTTTTCGGTGAACAAAGATGTATATGTATATTTCACTCATGAAATGGCCTAAATATGAGTTGGTGTACTAAAAACGAATAATGATATTAAAGATTATATGTTTAAGTTAAGATCTTATGTATATTCCAAACAATGTTTGAATGAGGTGATTCAATGAATTGTTTCGCTGAAAAACCGGACCAAAGTCTCGGGGAACGAGATATATATATATATATATATATATATATATATATATATATATATATATATATATATATATATATATATGTATATTCCAAACAATGTTTGAATGAGGTGATTCAATGAATTGTTTAAGCTGAAAAACCGGACCAAAGTCTCGGGAACGAGATATATATATATATATATATATATATATATATATATATATATATTCAAAGTACAAAGCTCTTGGATCTGAAAAGCCAACCCTAAAAAATGAGAGAATGCCCTGCCTATTTATGTTTTCCTCTGGACGCCTTCTATACGTCGTGGGCCCTTTTAGGATAAAGAAAACCAATATGGATAAGGTTAGGTCGTACGATCTAACACCCGTATGACTGTCAGAAGCAGGTGGCAGATTCCACACGTGGCGAGCGAATAACCGATTATCCGGACCAACGGCCACGATCGAATGGTCACGAAGAAACCGGGCTAACGGCCACGACTGATTTCGCTCTATTCGAACCGGGCAACAGCCTGGCACAACCGACTCGGCCATATAAGGATCGGACACCGGACCAACCACGATAAGGAGTTATCTCCGGATACAACGAATTCATGCAAACCTTCTTCGGATCAGACACTACCGTTCGTTCTCCTCCTTTTACAGATCCCGAGTTGCACCGGACAAACTTTACCCGGTTTTACCGTATACAATACTCTCTTACAATTCCCTACTTTCATCAATCTTCATCTCAATCGCAGTACAACATCTAGAGATGAATATATTCTCCTCAAGTATTCCATCAAATCAGAAGTGGACAATATAAAAATATACTGTCTTTTCTTTCCATTGACGACTATGATGACCTAAATCCTATTTCTCCAGATATAGATGCACCATATTTGACCTCTTATCGCAGTCTTTCTCATCAACTTATGGGTCCTTGTCGTGGTTTGATTGCTTTAACGGATCTTGAAGATATTGTTTTGTCGAATCCATCTACTAGAAAATACAGACTTCTCCCACACAGCCCTTTTGTATGTCCAAAGGGTTTCACTAGTGTCAAGAGAGGTGTTGGGTTTGGCTACGACTCGATTGAAAATTATTACAAGGTTGTAAGGATTTTTGAAGTTTACACAGATCCTTATGATAGGGATCCTGATGCGAGATATACAAAAGTTGAGGTTTATGATTTCTGCATTGACTCTTGGAGAGACCTGAATCTGACCGTTAAAATGTTACCGAAGGTGCGTTCCTTTCCTTGTTCTGAGATCCTTTACAAGGGAGCATTTCATTGGTGTGCACATAAAGACACAGTAATGATTCTCTGTTTTGACATCAGCACTGAAGCTTTTCGCGGAATGAAAATGCCCGATACATGTCATTTCTGCGACAAAAAAGGTTATGGCCTTGCAGCACTAAATGACTTTCTAACATTAATTTGTTACCCACATCCAAGATGCACGATTGATCCTGGACAAGAGTTGACGGAGATTTGGATAATGAAGGAGTACGGTATAACTGAAACCTGGATTAAGAAATATACAATTAAACCTCTTTCCATTGAATCTTCATTAGCAATCTGGAAGGATCATTTGTTACTTCTTCAAAGTATAAGTGGAAATTTTAGTTCATATGATCTTATTTCTGATGAAGTCAAGGAATTCAATTTCCAAGGTTGTCCTAGTACTATGAGACTTTTAGTTTATAAGGAAAGCTTGACTACAATTCCAAGAGAAAGTAAGCATGGTACAAAAATTCGAACTTTTTGAGTATAGCTCTTTATTCACTTTATTCTGAAAAATTTTGGCCATAAGAATTTATTCACTTTATTAGGAAAATTTTCACTTTTTTAGAATCAGCGTTTGGTCATGAAAATTCCAAATACAACTTAAAGTTGTATTCAATTTCAAAAACAAGAAAAATTTGTTTTTAAAAAAAAATCATTTTTTTTCACAACCAAAACAACTAGATTTCAACAAAAAATACAATTTCAAAAACTATGGCCAAACACAACTCCAACTCTAAAAATCCAAAAAAAGTGATTTTTTTTTTGGTTTCTATGGCCTAACGCCTACTTAATGTATTAGCAAAACACTGTGGTAACTTCTTCTTTGCGAAGATTTTTACACTCTTTGGTTTTGTTATATTTGTTTGTACTGTTTGAATATAATAATACACTATGTGAGGACAATCACTCTTGGGGTTTCAGCGCCCGCCCTCTATAATATTGAAAATGTATAGTGATGAAGTTAATTTAGGAAAGCGATTATCATAAAATGTAAGAATCTCTGAGAAAAACGTGGTGTGAATAAAATCATCCATAACTTCTTTTCTTTTGGGTGAAGAAACGAGATATACTAAATACTAAACATCATTACAGATAGATAGGGGTGCTGCATAAATAGCATAAATGTAGGTCCAAATGGAGATGCAAATATATGTGTGTATACGGGTAAAACCGAGGACATGGATATCCTCGGTCTCCCCAAATCGAAGCTAGGTTCGGTTGGAGTTAGAACCGACATGTCAGGTCGCGGGTTCTCGAGCTCGGGCTAAAACGAGGTGCTGGGACACGACGAGAAGACAGCTAATAGTCATAAGGGCAAGACCGAAATATCCGCCACCACCCGGATATTTCGGCACTGATCGCGCCATCAGTTATTTGGGGGATTCTATGCCTTATTTAGATTTATACTAGGGTTAGGACTCCTCTACTATATAAAGAGGAGGCCCCCTTCACTTTTTGGCTAGTTCTTTCTGATACATGCACGCTTATGTATTGAGCAGACAGCATAATTATCAAGATTCATCTTTTTAACTCTTTCATCGCTGTTCATTGTCAATATCAGATCACGGTGGATTGACCTCGGTTCTTAATACCCGAGGCCAATTGGCACTCATCGCGGTTAGATCTATATATTTCGTTTTACTTTATCATTGATCGAATAACCAAATGTCGTATAAAATTAAACCATATATCCTTATGCTAGCGTACAATTCTTATTATCCATTTTAAGGGTAAACGGTTTGCGCCTTCCCCGTGGGGCCTTGGATAATAGTGGTGGTTTAATACGAATTACTGATCTTTACTAATATTTTTTAACGTTTCTTTGAAGTTTGATTTCGAGGTTCACGACTTTGTCGGACTCTCGTGCATCAACTTTTATGTTAAATCAAGCCACCGTAGGAAAACGACAATGGGGTACCTAATAACAACGTGCCCCCAGCCGATCTTAACCAAGTCGGGTCATCGATAAGCGACGTGCCTGTCGATAGCGATAATAGAGCCACGCTGCAATAGCTCCGGAACCAGTTGGACATGGCTATGGCACAGTTGCAAGCCCAGCAGGAGGTTATAGCACAATTGCAAAATCAAAATTGAGCACCCGATATTGCTCCATCTGAACACACTGAGGAAACCGAAGAAAGGCACATTGCTGGAAACAACGGGAACAATCTTGGACAAAATGTCTATCTGATAAGGATGCTCGAGGAACTGACAAAACAAGTAGAATCCGGGGAAAAGAAGATAGAGGCGAACGACAAGAAGGTGGAGAACTATAACGCAAGGGTTGACCAAATTCCTGGGGCACCTCCAGTGTTGAAGGGACCGGATTCGAAAAAAATTCATCCAAATGCCTTTTCGCCAAGTCTTTGCTGTGTATCTCGAAGAGGTTTCGTATCTGGAAATATCCCAAAGTATAACGGGACTACCGACTAAACGAGGATGTATTTGCATACATGTCTTTATTAAAACCATGACCGTCTGTGAGGATGAGAGGGAGTCGGTGCTACTTAAGAAGTTCGGGGAAACCCTGTCCAAGGAAGCAATGACATGGTATCACAACTTGCTTGAACATTCGATTGACTCATTTGCTATGCTTGCAGATGCTTTTGTCAAAGCTCATGCCAAAGCCATTAAGGTCGGGGCGAAAATCGGACTTGTTCAACGTTAAGCGGCGAGATAATGAAACCTCCGCGAGAGTTTGTGGCCGGTTTCAAATAGAGCGTATGGACTTACCTCCGGTCACTGATGATTGGGCCGTTCAGGCTTTTACTCAAGGGCTTAACTCAAGAAGCTCGATCACATCTACAGAGCTGAAGCAAAATATGGTAGAGTACCCGGCAATCGCTTGGGCTGATGTACACAACATGTATCAATCGAAGATCAGGGTCAAGGATGATAAGATTTTAAGAGCCGCCTCGATATCATGGCATCCCAGTAAAGGGAATGATCGATCAAGGAGAATGACAGATCGAGAGTCGAGACCGTCATATGACAGGTATCAGCCTTATCCACCTGATCGAAGGGGTAACGGGCGCAACAGCGAACCGAGCAAGAATGATAGGAGGAGCGATCGAGGCCCAAATAATCGTGGACTGATGAACAGAAATGTTGTCGATAGACCCTCGGGGAATAAAGAAGTCCCAAGATTGTCCGAGTATAATTTCTGCGTCGATGTAGCGACCATAGCAGCGGCCGTTATCCGCAACAGGGAAACAAGGCACCCAAGGCCAATCCAATCTGATCCAGAGAAATGGGATAAAAGCCTGATTTGTAAATACCATCACACCCACGGTCATCGAATTGAAGATTGTCCGCAGTTGAGAGAGGAGGTTGCTTCTCTATTTAATTTAGGTCACCTTTGAGAATTTCTAAGTGAGCGAGCCAAGACTCACTTCAAGAACGTGGACGCTTGACAAGGAAGATGGGCGGAAGAGCCT
This sequence comes from Lycium ferocissimum, assembly GCF_029784015.1. NCBI lineage: Eukaryota > Viridiplantae > Streptophyta > Magnoliopsida > Solanales > Solanaceae > Lycium > Lycium ferocissimum. The sequence goes on from NW_026718097.1 coordinate 9,614, forward strand.
CAGCAGGTGATCCATATGATCATGGGCGGAGCGAACATTCCCCAAGGGCCGGTAATGAAGCGCACCAAAGTTTCCATAACAAGAAAGAAGCGTATTTGGAGTTACGACCCCGACGGTCCTATCTCGTTTAGTCACGAGAAAATGGAAGGCATCGTTCAGCCTCACAACAATGCACTGGTAATATCTATTCTTGTTAATAAATTTAGAGTTAAACGTGTACTAATTGATCTAGGTAGCTCGGCTAATATCATCCGATGGAGAGTCATCGAGCAGCTGGGGCTACTAGACCAGATCGTATCGGCAGTCCAAGTTCTTAACGGATTCAACATGGCTGCGAAAACGACGAGAGTGAAATCCGGTCGCCTTTCAACACCATAGGTACCATAAATGAGCGACAAAATTTTACGTGATAGAGGGAGACATGGGATACAATGCGTTGTTGGGAAGACCGTGGATTCACAACATGAGAGCGGTTTCCTCAACCCTGCACCAGGCTTTGAAGTTCCTAATCGAAGAGGAGATCAAAACCATTCACGGTGAGCAACAAGCCGCCAAGGAAATGTTCGCGGTCGAATAAGCGGTTGTGGTTGCCAAAGTGCCGATACTGAAGGATGGAAAGCCGAACAAAGGGGAAGACGCTAAATAGCAATCACAGATTCCGATCCCAAGCTCCCCAAAAGATCGGGATAGAAACACGCCAGATGAAGAGATCGACTTTGGGATCCCGAGGTCCTTCGTGGTACAGTGATTCAGATGCTATTAAATCCACGGTCGAAGAGCTCAAACAAGTCATACTATTCATTCATCTACCCAACCAAAAGGTATACCTGGGCACAGGGTTAATCCCCGAGCTCAGGAAAAAATTTATTGAATTTCTTAAAAATAACTCCGTTTGTTTTGCCTGGTCCCATTTAGACATGACAGGTATCCCACCTAAGGTGACAATGCACAAGTTGAGTCTGGACCCAAGTTTCCCTCTGGTCAAACAAAAACAGAAGCCTCAGCCCGAGATCAAGCATGCGTTCGTCAAAGATGAGGTATCTAAACTCCTTAAAATAGGATCCATTCGAGAGGTCAAATACCCGGACTGGTAAGCTACTGTTGTAGTAGTGCCTAAAAAATCAAACAAATTTAGAATGTGCATAGACTATAAAGATTTAAATAAGGCTTGCCCGAAGGATTCGTTTCATTTGCTCAGCATCGATCACCAAGGTGGGCCACGAGACACTGAGTTTTCTCGATGCTTATTCCGGGTACAATCAAATATAGATGGACCCAGAGGACCGAGAAGAAACATCTTTTATAACTAAGTTTGGCACATATTGCTATAACGTAATGCCTTTTGGTTTGAAAAATGCCGGTGCCACTTACCAGCGGCTAGTCAACCGCATGTTCGAACACCAAATAGGAAAATCAATGGAAGTTTATATAGATGACATGGTCATTAAGTCCCTGCAAGCAGAGGACCATTTAAAGTATTTGCAGGAAACTTTCGACATACTGAGGAAGTACAATATGAAGCTGAACCCGAAAAAGTATGCCTTTAGTGTCGGTTCAGGAAAGTTTCTCGGATTCATGGTATCGAATCGGGGGATTGAGCTCAACCCGGACAAGATAAGGGCAATTGAAGATATCACCATGATAAACGATATCAAAGGGGTGCAAAGGTTGACCGGCCGGACAGCTACACTGAGCCGATTTATCTCCAGATCCTCGGACAAAAGTCATTGGTTTTTCTCATTACTAAAGAAAAAGACCGACTTCGCCTGGACCCCCAAGTGTCAGAATGCCTTAGCAGAGCTTAAGAGGTATTTATCGAGCCCTTCTTTGCTACACACACCGAAGGCGAATGAGCAGTTGTATCTATACTTGGCAGTGTTCGAGATCGAGGTAAGTGGAGTCCTGGTTCAAGAGGAAGAAGGTACGCAATACCCTGTTTATTATCGAACGGGACCCTGGACGATCTGAAACCCGGTACCCCATTTAGAAAAACTTGCATTGGCTTTATTGAGTGCATCTAGAAAGTTAAAGCCTTACTTCTAAGTAATCATCCCATATAATGTCGTAACATCGTACACATTAAGGAACATCAGCCATATACACGAGCTCTCGGACGGTCGGCAAAATGAAATTTGTCGAGATTCGTATGATATTGAATTCAGATCCCGGACCACTATTAAATCCTAAATATTAGCAGACTTCGTGACGACTTCCCGCGACGCAGTCTTGAGGTCGATAAAGACTTGCACTCCTCGCCTGGGGACTGGTTTGTATTTGGACCTACAACATCACGACCCGAACTACGGAGCACGAGCGAATGCTCAGGGAACCCAACTCACGGAACACCACTCATCCCGTTACTCATCTACTTCATCCATAACATATACTCACAGTATAATCGTAGAGATATATCATTGTTTGAAACATATTTACTTTTTTATAAACATAAGCCTTCAAATTTTAAAGTAATATATATATATATATATATATATATATATATATATATATATATATATATATATATATATATATATATATATACACGAGGGACTATGGGACCACAATACCCGCGCGTGCGTATCTAGAACTCTCTCGTCTTAGACATATAGACGGGACGGGACCAATCGTGCCCCAAATCACGTGAATAGATACATAAATATACCAAAAAAAGAATAATCAATGGCACCTGCGGAAGAAGTAGGTGCTCTCCAATCAACTAGTAGCTCTACGGATCCCGACCGTCTCCCTGCCTATCTGTGGGCATGAACACAGCGTCCAAATAAAACGAACGTCCGTGTCACGAACATTGTCTGCGGTATGTAAGGCAGGAATGAAATAAGCATAATAAGAATATCATAAGTCATGAGATGAGGATACAACCTGTGTACTCTTCTTAAGCGTGAGGTACATTTCATAACCCATAAGTTTACGTAAGTATATGTATGCGTTATTGTGCCACATATGTACCTATCATATCACGTATACATCATCATGCCATGCATGCGTCATCCACGTCCATCATACATCATCGTATGTTAACCGCGTCGGGTAACCATGCGTATACGACCCACAAGTGGTGATCATGTCGGCCTTCCGAGCACGGTGGAATGCATGGCGACCCGCCATAGCGGTGACATGTTCGACCAATTAGGCGCGGTGGAATCATAGCAGCCCGCCATAGCGGTGACATGTCCGGCCAATTAGGCGCGGTGGAATCACATCATCATACCCAGCATGCATTCATCATCATACATTATACATCATCATGGAGTTATCACTATCATTCATTTCATATTCATATCATGATTCTATCGTAAGCTAACATCGTTAGGACTTGAAAGCAACTACAATGTCTCGGGGTGATGTAAGGTCGTAGACCTCCGACTACGTTATGGAGTAATCATAGTCATTAAGTCTCACCTTGGAGGGGCTACATCTTAAGGTGAGTATACGTGAGGAAGACACTAATGGACCATCGTCAACATCATTAGCTTCATAGGCACATTATATCGTATTCTCTAGAATCTTTAGACTTAGGCTTAGCATTGTCATCTTCGTATGCATAGCGTATTTCTTATCTCGTGTGACCCTTCATGGACATGGGCCTTTAGTCATTGGGATGTAGGAAATTTATGAAGAGGAGGGAAAATCATGCATAAGATTCATGCCTTAGAAAGAAGGGTTAAGACTCACATACCTTTGTCGCTTGATTACTCTATCGTTTGCTCGCTCTCCTTTGATGCTCACGTCCTTACCTTCAAGAGAGTTCATATCGTCATTAGCTAGGCAATTACGAGAATGTTCTTCTTAAGGCTAAAGAAAATTGGAGCGGCCCGTTCCTTTGTTTATACTACTTTCCGCCATATTCCATATCAGCTCCCAACATTCATAACAACAAGCACAATATCGCTAGCAACAATCGTTATTCATTTACATTATTCACACTCCAACTTCATTCCCATTCTTCTGTAAACATTACAAGGTTCACTATGGCATTCTTTCACATACAATACTCATCACATGCTCTAAATATCATTTATAACACATTTATAATCTCTACATATCCATTTTTCATGATTCATTTCAACTCTTTATTTCAAATGATATTATTCACCCATTTGTAACCCATTTCTATGCTCTTCTATAATCCATGTGTTTCAACTTACCAATACTTCAAATAACATAGAAACGTCATGAAACTCACCTTAGATGATGAAGAAACAAGCCTTAAATGATAATACACCTTTCTCTCCAAAACCCTATTTTCACCTTTCTTGGATTCTCTTGATTTGGATGACTTAAGAGAGGTTTCCTTCACTTGATTCACTTGGTTTCTTGTTGTTGATCCTTGATTCCCTTGGTTTTCTTGTGGATTATATATTTGGAAGGTTTAGAGGTGTGGAGAGGTTGAAGACGTTGATGGAAATGAATAAAATGAAGTGGGGTCCGTTAAAAC
>NW_026718098.1:0-30804 GCF_029784015.1 Lycium ferocissimum
ATGAAAAAAATGAATTGAGAAAAGTCCCTTATATTAATTCAAGTTCAACCCCGACCAAGATATACGGACCAACATACGGTCCGTATGTTTTTCTACGGTCGTATGTCCGGCCGTAGATCCGGTCCGATGAAGCATAGTATCCTCGGGTCGGATCTACGGTTGGACATACGGTCCATATCTTTTATACGAGTATGTCTGGCCGTAGGTTTAGCCAGTTTTCCGAGAATTGTTTCGTCGACTCGTTTGATCTCCGATCCTTATGGAACCTTCTTAACACTTGTTTATCACTTCAATACCAATCTAAGGGACGTTATAACTCTTCCTTAGGACATCATTTATACACCATTAACTCAATACTCGAAATTCTTATCCGATACACTCAACTTATAACTTGCTTTCCTTAACAACTTTTTTTCCTTTACTCAAATGTCTTTGAAAATCTTAATTAGGACCATTAAATACTATTTCTTACTTGTCCAAACCTCGTATACGTCTCGCCCTTCATTAGTCTATTCACTGCACGCTAAGGGGAAATTTCCAAGGTGTAACATTCTTAACAGTTGTTTAACACTTCATTAAAAATCCAAGGGACGTTATAACCCTTCTCTAAAACTTCATTAAGTCATCATTAATTCAATACTCGTAAATCTTTCCCGACACATGACATATACCTTACTTTCCTTAACAACTTTCGTCTCCTACTTCAAATGTCTTTGAAATCTTATTTAGAATCATCAAATGTTGTTTGTTACTTATCGAAACACCATATACTTCGTGCTTTCTTCATTCGCTATTCATTATGCATCAACGGAAAATTTTCGAGGTGTAACATTCTTCCCCCTTAAGAACATTCATCCTCGAATGTTAAGCACTCGGGAGTTCTATGAAAATTTCGCCAGAGTTTCCCTTATAATATGGCACTACCATCCCGTCACAATAGCCCGTAATAACAATGCCTCACAGGTCCACAACATAATAGCAATAGAACTTGGCCACACACGACTCAAATGCATAAAAAAGAAAACATACGAACCTTATGATCTTGATGTCTCATCTTAGCCCTCTTCCGGGGGCTGAAATAGATACGGATACTTGGATTTCATGATTTCTTCCGCTTCCCATGTCATTCTTCGCCGGTTATTGTTTCTCCACAAAACCTTAACTGAGACCACTTCTTTGTTTCTAAGCCTCTGTACTTGCCTATCTAATATGGCAATGGGTATTTCTTCATAAGTTAACTTTTCTGTCACTTGAACATCACTTACTGGAACAATCCTAGTAGGATCTCCAACACATTTATAAAGCATAGAGACATGGAAAAATGGGTGAACTGACTCCAAATCGGGAGGTAGATCTATTCCTAAGCCACTTTGCCTACTTGCGCATAATCTCATAAGGCCAATGTACCGGGGACTCAGCTTCCCCTTTTCCCAAATCTCATAACGCCCTTCATTAGCGACACTTTCAAGAATACCCAGTCTTTAACTTGGAACTCTAAGTCCGTTCGACGATTATCTGCATAGGACTTTTGACGACTTTGGGCTGCTAACAACCGATCTTGTATGAGCTTAACCTTCTCTATGGCTTGTTGGACCAAGTCTGGCCCTATCAATTTAGTCTCTCCCACTTCAAACCACCCAATTGGGGATCTACACTTTCGCCCATATAAAGCCTCATACGGTGCCATTTGAATGCTAGAATGATAACTATTATTGTAAGAAAACTCAATGAGTGGTAAGTGATCATCCCAATTACCTCCAAAATCTAACATACATGCCCGTAACATATCCTCAAGAGTCTGAATGGTACGTTGCCTTGCCCATCAGTTTACGGATGAAATGCCGTGCTAAGGCTCACATGAGTCCTTAAACCCTCTTGGAAGGACTTCCAGAAATTAGCCGTAAACTGAGTTCCTCTTTCCGAGGTAATAGTTATTGGAATACCATGAAGTCGCACTATCTCCTTAACTTAGAGCTTTGCATAATCTTCTGCTACATACGTCGCCCCGACCGGGTAAGAAATGGGCTGACTTCATGAGTCTATCTACAATTACCCATATAGAATCGTACTTACGTCGAGAACGGGGTAATCCTGTAATAAAGTCCATGTTAATTACTTCCCACTTCCAAGTTGGGATTTCTATAGCTTGCAAAAATCCGCCCGGCTTTTGGTGCTCGATTTTCACTTGTTGACAGTTGGGACATTGAGCAACAAAGTCTGTTATATCTTTCTTCATCCCATTCCACCAATATACAAACTTAAGATAATGATACATTTTCGTTGCTCCGGGGTGGATAAAATAACGGGAACAATGAGCTTCTCTTAATATTTGGTGGCGTAACCCTGCCACATTAGGAACACAGAATCTGCCTTGACATCGAAGAACTCCGCCTCCTGCAATCTCAAATGATGACTTCTCTTTCTGAGGGAGTGTATCTCTGTAATGCATCAGCATGCGATCTTCGTATTGTCGCTCCTTCACTTACACTACTAGCGACGAGACTGCTGAATCCTGAATGGTAGTTCCCCTGCTACCTGAGACCATCACTCGGACTCCTAAACTAGCTAGCTGCTGGAGCTCACGAGCCATTTCTCTTTTCTCTGGTTGTACATCACACAAACTTCCTATAGATCTACGGCTAAGAGCGTCAGCCACAACATTTGCCTTTCCGGGGTGATATAGAATGTCAACATCATAATCCTTTAGCAATTCCAACCATCGTCGTTGCCGCAAATTCAACTCTTTCTGCTTGAAGATGTAATGGAGGCTCTTATGATCTGTGTAAATATCTACATGGACACCATATAAATAATGTCTCCACATTTTAATGCATGAATCACTACAGCTAATTCGAGATCATGAGTCGGGTAATTTTTCTCATGTTTTCGTAATTGCCTTGAAGCATACGCAATCACCTTACCGTGTTGCATCAATACACAGCCTAGCCCAATGGCTGAAGCATCGCAATAAACAACGTAACCTTCCAATCCCTCTAGAAGTGTTAGGACTGGTGCAGAAGTCAATCTATCTTTTAGCTCTTGGAAGCTACGTTCACAAGCATCGTCCATTGAAACTGCCGATTTCGGGTCACTTTGTGAGTGGTGCGAGAAATGGAAGAAAACCCTCAACAAATCTCCCCGTAATATCTCTTAAGCCGTAAAGCTACGAACCTCCGTAGGAGTTGTAGGACTTGGCCAAGTCTTCACGGCCTCAATCTTTTGGCTATCTACCCGAATACCATCGGCTGAAACAATGTGCCCCAGATATGTCACTGAGTTCAACCAGAACTCACACTTACAAAATTTTACAAACAACTCTCGAGTTCGAAGAACTCTATGGACAGTACGCAAATAATCTGCATGTTCTGCCTCAGATCTAGAATACACCAAGATATCGTCGATGAATACAATCACAAACAAATCTAGGAAGGCCCTGAACACATCGTTCATCAAATCTATAAATACTGTCGGTGCATTAGTTATCCCAAATGACATCACCAGGAATTCAAAATGGCCATATCGTGTTCTGAAAGCTGTCTTAGGGATATCTTTCTCCCTAACTCTCACTTGATGATACTCGGATCTCAAATCTATCTTTGAAAACCATTTGGCGGCTTGTAATTGATCAAATAAGCCATCAATCCTCGGAAGAGGATATTTATTCTTAATCGTCACCTTATTCAATTGCCGGTAGTCAATGCACATTCTCAAGGAGCCATCTTTCTTTCGAACAAACAATACGGGTGCTCCCCACGGGGACGAACTAGGTCGAATAAAGCCTTTCTCAAGCAAGTCCTTCAATTGCTCCTTCAGCTCTTTCAATTCTGCGGGAGCCATTCTATAAGGAGGAATGGATATGGGCTTGGTGTCTGGCAACACATCAATAGCAAAATCAATCTCCCGCTCGGGAGGGAGGCCTGGAAGCTCTTCCGAGAACACATCCGGAAACTCGTTCACTACGGGAACTGTCTGAAGAGTCGGCGGTTCAGCTTCTACATCTTAGACCCGAACTAGATGATAAATGCAACCTTTTGTGATCATTTTCCTTTCCTTTAGCTAGAAAATAAACCTACCTTTTGGTGACGCCATATTTCCTTTCCATTCTAAAACTGGTTCTCCCAGAAATTAGAAGCGAACCATTTTCATTCTACAATCAACATTGGCGTAGCAAGAAGCCAACCAATCCATGCCCATAATAATATCAAAATCCACCATTTTTAACTCATGCAAGTCAATCATAGTACGACGATCACAAATCATAATTACACAATTTCTATATACTCGCTATTTATTACCGATTCACCGATGAATTGTGGAAACCTCAAAAGGTTTAATCGAGGACAAGTTTAATTCTAAACCGACCCACGATATATGGGTTAATATATGACAATTTGAAGCCGGATCTATCAAAGCATATACATCATAAGAAAGTACCGATAATATAGGGATTAACAATCCATGAGAAGACTTAAGATCTTGGCGTTAGTGATTAAAGCATAAATACTTACGGAGGACCGCTAGAATGGGACTCTCCCTCTCGCAAACTATGTTATATCCCGCATTTTGTGCAATCGGATAATTCAAGACAATTGCGGGAGGACGACGAGCAAGGCCCTATTTTTAAGTTGTTAAGCATATGAATGGCTTATGAAGCATTTAGAGGCGGAATTATTAAGGAAGGTCAAGGGCGTAAAGGAAAAGCTCGCCATCGTCTCGTGGAATTAGAGAGAAGACAAAGGGTAAATTTGGAATTTGGAAGATAATTTTTCATGAATTGGATGACAACAAAAAAATGGGCTTGTGTTGAGTTGAGGATGTTATGCCATTCAACTCTTTCTTAATGGGCCAAGCCCATATGAGGATTAAGGCTTGGATTTAAAAGATGACTTATAGTCATCTTATTCCATAATTCTCTAGAAAATTCAAGAGAAAATAAGAACAAAAGAAAGAAGGAGAAAAGGGACATGGCCATTCGGCCACTTTGAAGAAAAACCGAAAAAAAGACAAGGAAGAGAGAAAGCTTTCAACTTGTTTCTCCTAGCCAAATCATTCCTTGGAGAGTCCTTAACATAGTGGAAGGTCCTTTGGAGCAAGGAAAACAATAATCTTGATAAGTTTCCAATTGAAGCCATCGAGTGAAGAATTCAAGTAAAAAGGTAAGAATTCATCCTCTTTTTGTATGTTATGGATGTTGTGAATGTTGTGGTGTATGAAAGTGAAAAAATTCGTGATAGAAGCATGTGTGTGTGTGGCCGTGGCTATGAGAGCAAGCGCGTGGATGTGTGTGTGTGTGTTATATGTTGTGTTGTGTTGTGTTGTGTGTTGGTTATTGTTGTTAATTGTGTGTAGAAAGCTATGGAGATTCATGAAGTATTTGTTGTGGCCGTGTGTATATATATATATATATGTGTGTTGTGGTTGTGTGTTGCATGGAAAATGGATGGAAAAATTCGATTAAGAATTGTATATATAGGTGTTGGCCGTGAGTTGTGTATCACATGTATGGCCGTGTACATATTGTGAATTATGAAGGATTGGTTGCTAAGTATTATCTAGTATTTTGGTTGCGTTGCTAGATTCTATGTTGCAAATAGAAGTTTAATGAGTTTAGTGAAGTTGTAGTAGTTGGAAGCTTGTGGTGGAGGTTATGTAATTTGAATATAATGAATCTTGCATGTATGGAAGATTATGAGACTTGTATGATATTGTTGGTATATGAATTATTAGTTTGCTATTGTTTTCATTGGAGTTGGAAGGTCTTGACATGGAAGTAAGTATATTGATTAAGTTCATAGAATGTATCTTGGATTGAAATTGGAAATTGTTAATATGGTTGTGATATTATGATTGTTAGTTTGGCCGAGTTGAATTTGGATTGTTGTTGATGAGAATTGGCCAAGATGATTCTTGGGGAATGATGCATTATAGGGGAAGTGCCGCCGAAATTTCTTTAAGTGAGACAAGTGTCACGTTTTGAGATTCTACTTCTAGACACTTGAACTAACATTCTGCAAATATGACCAAATTATGAGATTCGGCGGATTCGCGACTCTTGAATCACGAGTGGCATAAGGAGCGAAAAAGGTATGTAAGGCTTCACCCTTTCTTCTATGGCATGTCTTAGACGTACTAAGGACTACGTGTCCCGAGGACCATTCCTTCTCTCGGAATCTAAGATTGAAAATAGTTACTATTCACCATAGAGAATTGAATTAGAACTTGCGATAAATGTTGGAAGAACTTCTTTAACATCCGTAACTTACCCAAATAAGACTCGATTACTCTAAGACCCTCCCAAGTGACGCCATGAACTGTAATATACGTAAATTTGATACGCCGCCTCATTTGACTCGAGGAGGGCCCACTATTCCCGAATTCTTTCCTATTGCCCCCATTGACTTATTTTCATTCAATAGTTAAGAAAAGTTTTTGGTTATTATTTTAACTACTAAATCATAGTTGTTTTAACTAATCCCTCGATTTTAAAACATGATTTTCCTTCGGTAAAAAGTTTATAAATGTTTTCCAAAATATTCGTTTTTCTTCAAAAACTAAGTTTTACAATATTGCAAGCCTTAATGACTAAGACGGCGACTATGACTCTAAGATGAAAAAAAATGATGATTCTATGATTAAAGGTTCCAAGTCTATGATTCCATGCAAGCGAGATGAGAACGTTGAACTATTTCTTGAATTGCTCTACTCATGAATAGTGATTTCCTTCAAGGATTCTAAGTACACGAACGACGCCCTACGATCCTATGTTATACTTTCTCATGATGTTGCTCTCCACTAATAGTCTCGCCTTATATTAATCATCCCTTCAAGGCGAGATAAGCGCCCTCAATTATTTTATAATATAATCGGAGGTTCCCCGACCTTACGTCACTCCGATGGATACACGATTTTCTTGGGCCCCTCGCATGCTATGATATATATATATATGTTTAAAAATATTTTTGGGGAAGATCGGGAAAAGGGCACGGCGGGGCCCGGGGTTACTCACCGTGCATGTATCCGTACTGACTTTGATATCATCCCGGACGCCGGATGCCCGGACGCGGGAATTATACTATGTGGGTTGCCGATATATTCGGTACTATGATATACTATGCTATGCTATGATACTATGATATACTATGCTATGCTATGATACTATGATATACTATGCTATGCCATGATACATTATGATACGATATAAATTCTACTTGCTATGCCTATGAAAAGAAATGTTTTGTTTTCAACAAGGAAAACAAGCATGCATGATATCCTATCAAAAGGCGTTCCTATACATATACATTCTTATCTGAGATATATATCCATGACCCTCGATGTTGTTATTTACAATCTATGCTCTTGTTTATGTTATTTTCTATGTCTATTATATCGGACACTATTCGCACCGACGCCCCCGTGGGCGCGCGTTTCATAGTCACGCGCAGCCGCCAGGAGTGAGTTGATCCCTAGGAGTTTTCTAAGATTTTGCGGCTCCGCTTTTTCGGAGTTCCCGTCCCTTGGTATTACTTTTGTATATATATTCGGGCACGAGTATCGGCCAAATCTTCCTATGTATATGAGTACTACATTTAGAGGCTCGTGGACGGATATGTACGCAGTCGATTTACACTCTTGATTGAAAATACCGTATAATATGATCGTAAAGCTTATTAGTCTATGTTCATATTTCTTTGTTTATGTTATCGGTTGAAAAAAAAACGCGTAGCTCTGTTCATGTGCAATAAGAGTTAGCGGGTTCGCCGGGGCTCCGATTGTGGGGGGGCCCATCACACCCTAGTAAGATCGGTGTGACACTCTCTACCATGGCCGACCGGGCGCACGTGTGAACCCGGCCCCATGCGGGGCGTATGAGAAATGAAGATCCGGCTACCGACCCTGAAGGCTGGGTCCTACCTCTACCACCAACTGAGGGGCAATCTCACATAATATGGCCTGGTCGACCACATGAATAGCAAACCTCTGAACCCGATCTGTACTGACCCCAATGTAACTTCCCACACTGGGAACATCGTGGTACGGGTGGCCTCGCCTGACCCGAATCACCCCTCGAACTCGATCCCGAAAAGCTCGGCTCGGCCCGGGACGAGTAGATCTATCAAATCTCTCGGGCTCGAAAATCGTGAAGGCGCACTAGTCATAGAATCAGCCCGAATGTCTAGAAATCGCTGCTCTGCCCGCCTCTATGCTCATCGACCCGAAGAACTAGCCCTCTTGTTATACCTACTCCGTCATGCTCACGTTCACTCCTTTGTTGTTGTATTTTTCTTCTAACCCCGAGCATGGGCTTGGATGCGTGAAATGTCCATATTGTCCTGAAGGGACACAGTCAAGCATCTATCCATCAAATGTGGCCCTAGGCCTTTCACAAACGGGTGCACTCAGTCGCCCATATCCGCTACCATGGCCGAAGCATACCTAGCCAAGGAATTGAAGCGGAGGCTATACTTTAGAGCACTCATGCTTCCTTGCCTCAAATTTAAGAACTTGTCGGCTCTAGCTCGCTAAACTTTTGGAGGCAAATAATGTCGGAGAAATGCATCTATAAATTCTTGCCATACCGAGGGGGGGCGTTGGCTCCCGTGAAGCCATCCAAACCGTATACCAATGAACCGCAACATCACTCAATCTATAGGACACTAACTCCACCGATTCGGTGTCCGAAGCATGTATCAAGCGAAGGGTCCTCAACATACCATCAATAAAATTCTGAGGGTCCTCATCCAGCTTTGATCCAAAGAATTTTGGAGGGTTCAAGCTAACGAAATCACGGGCCCTTACACTAACAGCCCTATCGCCTTGCCCTGTACTTTGCCGCCGAGTCTGGCCAGCAACCAATTGAGTAAGAAAATAAATGGCCTCTTTTACGTCTTGGCCAAAAGCATCCGGCAGAGGAACCGGAGGTGCTGGAGCTGGGGCTGAGGCTCTCTCACGCTCCTCTAAAATAGGTACTGAACGGGAGGACTGAAATTGAGCCGTACTCTGGGAATCACTTTCCTCTACTACCTGTGGCGGTGCTCTTTCACCCGCTTTTCTGCCACCGTCTTGCCCTTTTAATTTCGCCGTAGCCTTTCTCTTTACTGCATTTTTGAAATACATAACACACGGTTAAGGAATAAGAAGTTCTTATATCATAGCTCTATCGCACGATTCTTAAGAAGAAGAAGGTCATTCATTCCTAAAATACCCATGACTTCTTGTTTATAAGTGTGGCGCGCAACATACCCATAACCAAACTGCTCTGACACGGCTTAGACACACCCTAGGCAACCGCCCCGATACCACTTTTGTCACGACCCAACCGGAGGGGCCGGACGGCACCGGTCGCTAACCAACGGCACCTCTTAACCTACTTTCACATCACATCTAGGTGAGCCACATAGCTAAATCATACTTTTCATTCGTCATCATACTAATCCCATTGGCGATAATTCATTTATCTCATTATTAGTAACTATGCCCAAATAAATGTACATGAGCCGACGAGGCTTAACAAAACAACATCCCAAAATATAGGCTGACAAGTGCCAATATATATCTAACCATATACACACATGTCTACGAGCCTCTACGAAGAATACGTCATATCATATAAGCGGGACAGGACCCCGCCGTACCCATAAATAAGTACACAAAAGAATCTATACCAAAAGCTGTAGCTCCGAATGAAATGGAGCCCCGCTATGTAGTCCCTGGATAATAAAGCTATGGGTCGGTAGCCGTCTCACCGGCCACCGCGGCACATGACGCAGCCGTCCACAAACAAAAAGAACGTCAACATTTAAGAATGTCTTGAGTATGTAAAGCGTGATCAATAGCAATATAAAAGCATAGTAGATACATATGCAATAACATAGGATGTGAGATAGTATCATGCGTCATAGCACTTACTTGCTTTCCATGGTGACATTCCATTTCTATTGCGTATCCGTGTACATACATCCATATCCGTACTCATTTACATTTCAGATCCATTTTCGTATTCGTATTCATATTTCCATTCATACTCATGTTCATATCATACACATTGTATATACATAGCCTTTACTTAGCATTTACATATATTTAGCATCTTTTCTATATCATGTTGATGTTATATACATAGCATTTATATAGCATACCCGACCACGAAGTTTCTGTTTCACATACTTGGCCCTACCAAGGCTCGTTTCATACATACTGCCCTACCAAGGCTCGCATTATCCGTACCCAATTGCCGCGAGCGCGCATTATATATATATATATATACATATCTATACATTCTACCCGGCCATATAAGCTCGAGGTTTCATGGTAGCCACACATGGGCACGTATACATATAAACATCTTTAGCATTATTGCCATCATCGTTCATTACCTCTATCCTGAAAGGATTACTCATCATATAAGGAACTTAGTACAATCGTATCATATCGAGAATCATAAGCTTAGTAGCTTTTAGAGATAGGGTCATTGGAAAATATCGTGGGCTCATAGAAGGATAGATATTTGGCCAAAGAACCATGCCTTATGAAAGAAGGGTTAGCCTTACATACCTTTCCGTTCAATTATTCTATCACTTGCACGTTCTTCTTCAATGCTCACGTTCGACCTTCATTAGAGTTTATACTAGCACTAGATAATCGATAGCTTAGCATACTTGACTAAAGCTAGAGAAAATTGGGCAGCATGTCTTTTGTTTATACAACTTTCTCTATATCATGTATCAGCTCCCAAACATCATTAATAGCATCCACAATATCGTCACAATAGCCTTTATTCAACTACATTATCTTTACTTCTCAATTCACTTCAATTCATCCATATTCATGGTCATATCACACAATTTCGTTCACTCATATACAATGTCTATTTCATGTTCTCAAAATCATTTATAACATGATTATAATCATAATGTATCAAGAATTATAACTCAATCCAAACATTTACTCAAAAGTGACACTACTTCCACATTCATGACCCATTTCCTATTTCCTTATATAGTCCAAGTGTTTCAACTTTTAAATACCTTAAACAACATGGAAATGTCATAAAACTTACCTTAGATGGTGTAGGAATGAACCTTGGGTGCAAACACTTCACTTGAGCAAAACCCTAGTTTTTTCTTCACTTGGATTTCTTGTCTTAGATGAACTTTAATGGGTTTCTTACACTTGATTCATTTGGTTTGATGAAGTTGAACACTAATTTCTCTTGAAATCTTGTGGGAGAAATGTAGAGAGATGTTTTAGAGAGAAGGAGTGAAAAATGGAAATGAAATAATGAACTGGTCTCCTTTTTAATAACTCAAACATCTGTTCTGTCGGGAGATTATACGGACACTTATACGGTCCGTATAACTTATACGGTCCGTATAAGTGACCGTGAAATGGGCCCTTTAACCTCTCTTCTCTATTACCATTATACGATCCATTATACGGTCCGTATAAATTTATACGGTCCGTATAACTGACCGTATAATCCCACCAGTGAGGGACCTTCACTGTGATGGTTCTACGGTCCATTATACGGTCCGTATAATGAGCCGTATAATCCATCAGTCCACTGATCTTTTTCTTGTCACTTCGTTTGATCTCCAATCCTTATGGAACCTTCTTAACATTTGTTTAACACTTCATTAACAATCCAAGGGACGTTATAATCCTTCTCCAAATCTTCATTAAGTCATCATTAATTTGATACTCGTAAATCTTGCCCGACACATGACATATACCTTACTTTCCTTAATAACTTTCATCTACTACTTCAAATGTCTTTGAAATCTTATTAGAATCATCAAATTCTATTTCTTACTTATCGAAAAACCATATACTTCATGCTCTTCGTTGGCCTATTCACTGTGCATCAACGAAAATTTTTTCGAGGTGTAACTGTTGTACCTCAAAAATTTACAATGTATGAGTTACATAAGATCTTTGCAAGACTCTTCTAGAGTACTAAAGAGGAAGGAAAATGTAGACACTGGGAAACATAGTGTATGGTTTGTCTACCTAAGCAGGAGGGTGGTTTGGGGTTGTAATGACCCGTTTGGTCGCTTATCACTTTTAGGTCTGTCATTCCCAAAATACCCTTTTACATGATTCGATCTTTGTAATTTTAACTTGCGAGAAAGGGTGGCGCGTTCTTGAAGCAATCGGGTTTTGTTTCGGAGAGAAAAATCCTAAGTTTGAGTTTCATTAAGTTTTGAAAATCATTTTTTTTGGTGAATAAACAATTTTATTAATACCAAAGTGAGAATTACAAAGCAGGACAGGTGTTGACCACCTATCTCCTCAAGTTTGAACACACAAGCCAATAGCTGGTAGCAAAAAACAGCATACTATCTATTACAACTCAATAAGCAAAAAACCAATTACAGTAAGTGCTCTACACAGAACCTTAGGACAACTTTGCTACATACAACACACAGAAAAACGCAAAACTAAAAAAGAGCAGACTCTCTTAAGGTATTGAATTTACGACTGATAACTGATGTTGCCACATCTTGAGAGCTCTTCCTTATATGTGTATGTGCACAACAATTTCCCTGCATAGTTTGTCACAGTTGAAGTAGCTTTGATGATATCTGAGTCCATTTCTTTCCCTCTAGATAGATGCAATGGTCATAGCAAAGAAAGCTTGATGATTTCCCCTCTTCAATTCTTGCCTCTTGCCTATTTTCACATCCAAGTCAACTCTGCACCCCAATCACCTATAATCCTTTGAATACCAAGGCAAACCAGTATTTTTTGCCATACTCCTCTTGTAACAGAGCAATTGAAGAACAAGTGATCAAACGACTCAACTGGACCATTACAAAACACACAATTCAGGGGCACATAGATACCAATCTTCAATAACCAGTCAACACTTGCAAGCCTTCTGTGTACTGCCAGCCACATTGTAAATTTATGCCTAGGATGGATACTAGGTTGGAATGTGATACATTTCCACGGAACTTTTTTATAGATTAGAAGCATAGAGACATACATATTCTTGATTGAAAAAGCCTCCCCATTGACAATAGATGATAGCCAGGTCTTAAGGTTTCCTTGAAAGACTGTGGAGTTCAACACATACTGCCTAGCCTCAATAATCCTCCTTACAACCCAAGTAGCACTTTTTGGGATGTTACAACTCTCAACAGTACAGTTCTTGACATAATAGCTATGAACCCATCTTATCCAGCGACAGTCTTTCTTCAACAATAGCCCAGAGTTGTTTGACTATAGCAGCTCTGTCCCATACACACAAATTCATCACATTTTGTCCCCCAACTGCCTTAGGCAAACAAGTCTTAGCCCAAGAAATTAGAGCCTTCTTTGTGATCTCAGCAGAACCTGGCAACAAAAAAGATTTGTCGACTTCTTCCACTAGCTTCATTATTCTTTTAGGCAAAATAAAGATTTGGGCCCAAAAAGTTTGAATCCCAAATAGAACTTGCTTTATCAATTGCAATTTCCAAGCATATGATGGTAACTTTGCAGACCAGCACCTGACCTGTTATATCCCGCATTTTGTACGTCGGGATAGTCCGAGTCAACCACGACAAGTTAAGGACAAGATCATTCCGAGATATGAAGTAGAGACTTTTGTATGCTCTAAAGGCTTAAGTTGTGTATGATTTTATTGGCATGGAAATGTTAAGGAAGCATTTGGGGTTAAATTCCATTTTTAGAAAGTATGCTATTTTTGGAAAGTGTATTATTATTAAAAAAAAAAAAAAAAAAAAAAAAGAGAAAAATATGGACATGTGGCCGGCCATGTGGCATGTGGGCCAAGGCCACATGGAGCCTTATACAAGGTATTAAAAAGATGACTTAGTCATCTTTTTGTTAACTTCCAACACTTGAGAAAAATCAAGAAGCTTTGAGAGAAAAAAAAAAAAAGGCCATATTCGGCCAAGGGCAAGGAAAAACAAGACCAAGAATTGGCCATCAAAAAAATTATTTCTTCAAGCAAACTTGCTAATTGAAGGGTGCTTAGTAACGTGGAGTCGTTGTTTCGAGCAATAGCTTATTCGTTTTCTCTATCTACCACCTTAGGCAAGTTGAGAAGTTGAAGAAGAAAGGTGAGTTTTAATCTTGTTTTCATGTGTTGTAGGTGGTTTATATGTGTTGTTGTATGCTAAAATGGAAGAAATTCATGATAGAAATCATGTTGAAGTGAGGCCGTGTATGAGGTGATTGGCCGTGTGTGTGTATGTTGTGTTAAAGTAATGTATTAATTCTAATTAGCATGTTTTGAATATTGTAGAGTGAAGAAAAGAATGAAAATCATCTTTGGGTGTGGGTATGGTGTTGGCCGTATGGTCCCCCTTTGTGTGGATTGAGAATGAACGAATCGTCGTTAGTATTTTAGTTGTCGTCGTTATGGATTCTATGATGAAAAATGCAAGTTTAATGACTCAAAGTGATGTTGTGTTGGTTATGGGTTGATTTGGAAGTTAATGTGAATTTTATGTAATTTTTGTATTTATGAGAATTGCATTGTTAATGTGCGGATTAATGGTGTAAATTATGAATTTGGAAGAGAAGAATGTGTTTGGTGTTGTTCTCGGGTTTGGAGACAATTTCGGGTGAGTTGGGATATGGTTTTGGGTGTTTGGAAAATTGTGTGAATTGTTTAAAGCGTTCTTGAATATTGTTTGTATGGTTTTGGATTAGTAATCGAACGTATAAACGTTGATGTTAGTTTGAATATAAGTAGTTGAATGGAAATAATGAATATTGTTGAATTATATTAAGGAGTGTATTTAATGTTAGAATGCGTTGGGATTGAATATTAATGTTGCTAGTTTGATTGTTGATGTTGTAGCTTGGTTGTTGGGTTGGTTGTTGTTGAAATTGGCCGAGTTGAATTCTCGGGGTGTTGTATTTACAGGGGAAATGCTGCCGAAATTTTTGTAGAATTTAATGTTCGTTTGGAATTGAATGCCTAAATGCTTATGGCTAATGTTTGGTATATTGGCGTTATGTAGATCTTGGAGCGCCCGAGACTTGAGGCTTGACTTAGCTTGAGAGCGGACGAGGTATGTAAGGCGTAACTTTCTCTTCTTTGGCATGTCTTAGTGCTAATAGGCTATGACCCGAGCCTCGGGGTAATTCCACTCTTAGGATCCGAGCTTAGATACGTACTTTATTCGTTCCTAAAGACTTACTCTTTAATGTAACCAAACTAAGGTTCTTATGTTTTCAAATGATTGAATTTCAAAAGTCTTATAAAGAATTTTGCTACTAAAAGGGTCCCGAACTTCAAACGCTCGTAACTTTCGCATACGAGCTCGGATCGCCCCGAAACCTAATAGGTAACTTCATGAGACATAACATTCCCCCAACTTTCGTAGGCGGGCTCGGATGGGGTTGACACCCGTCCGTGGGGCCCGCGGCTTTTCTATGATTATTCTTAATGACCTTTAAGAAAAACTTAGTACTACTTTCACCTTAACTCCCAAGTACGGATTTCTTACTTACTTGATAAGTTTAGGATTGTGATTTTTATGCATTTTAAATGAGGATTGCTACGCATATGACTTCGATATAATCATGATTTCTAAGTCCGGTTTGATAAGTTCCGAGAGATGTCCGAAAGGTACTTGATATAGTTCTTGTCCGACTTTCAAATGATAATTCGTTTAACTTACTTATTTCATCGAGTCTTTGATATGATTTATATGCATATGGTTTCTCACTACTCGCTCGTGCAAAGCTCAATATGTCCTTCACCGAGTCCCGGGCCGGGACACGTATTCGTGCACATTCCACCGCATTATTCACCGAGTCCCTCACTAGAGGGCCGGGACACGCTATATATATATATATATATATATATATACGGGGATATATATATATGGCATATGATGATATATATTACCGCGCTATATATATATATATATATATATATATATATATGATGGTATGATGGTGTGATACGGGATATATATGATGATTCTATTCACCGAGTCCCTCACTAGAGGGCCGGGGACACGTTATGTATATGCATATGTATATGATGATTACTTATGTTTATGACATGATCATGCATTGTTATGTTCAAAGGTAAGCCTTTTTGGCACTGTACTCATGTTCCATACTCTTTATTTTGGTACGGTTTTGTTCTCGTATTCCATGCTTTACATGCTCAGTACATATTCCGTACTGACCCCCTTTCTTCGGGGGCTGCGTTTCATGCGCGCGGTGTAGGTACTCGTTTGGGTGAGCCGCCAGCTTAGGATCCCTACTCAGCTATTGTGGAGAGCTCCCTTGTCCGGAGCCCAGATTTTGGTACAGACTCTTTTGCTACATATGTATATATTTATTCAGGGTACGGCGGGGCCCTGTCCCGTCATATGGTTCTGTTATTACTGTTAGAGGCCTGTAGACATAAACGTGGGTTGTGGGTAGCACTGTACAGTTGTGTTTGTGTTCTGTAAATCCTCAGGTTGTATATATGATATATGTATATATGTGTGCGCGATGTCGTGCCTTTTGTGCGTATAAGTTCCTATTATGTTCGTCATGATCTGATTATAATTGATAGGTGGGTACGAGTGCCCAGCTCGGGCACTAGTCACGGCCTACGGGGCTGGGTCGTGACAAAAGTGGTATCAGAGCGGTTAGTCCTCGGAATGTCTACAAGCCGTGTCTAGTAGAGTCCTGTTTATCGGTGTGTCGTGCACCACATCTATAAACAGGAGGCTACAGGACATTTAGGATGTTACCTTTCCTTCTGATCTTAGATCGTGCGATAGAGCTGTATTATCAGGATGACTCCTCCCTAACGAACTGTTATGTTTTCAGCGATGCCTCCGAGAAAGGCGACAGCTGCCCAGAAGGGCAAGTCTACGGCTGCAGGAGAGACCAGTCGGGCCCAGAGAGTTACCAGGGCCCATGCTCAGCCCGAGCCGGAGGTTGTGCCCCGGTCGGCCAGTTCTGCCACCCCATCACCATCAGAGGGGCACAGAGCAGCAGCAGCTGCAGGACAGGAGGCGGCTCCACCGCCCGCCCCTGAGGTTCGAGTGCCCGAGCCTCCAGCTCCTCAGCCCGGGGCGGAGGACAGGGCTATGAGGGACGCCGTCCAGTTGCTTACCAGATTGGTAGCAGGGCAGGTTCAGAGGCACGGAGTAGGGGATGACCGTGCGGACAGACGTGACAGTGAGAGGGCTCGTTATTTCTTGACCTGTAATCCGCCAGAGTTCTTCGGGTCAAAGCCCGAGGAGGACCCTCAGGAGTTCATCAGACAGATGCGGCGTACGCTGCGGCTTGTCAGGGCTTCCGAGACCGAGTCGGTAGAGTTGGCGTCGTATCGGCTGCACGACATAGCAGCTAATTGGTATGAGTCTTGGGAGCTGTCCAGAGGTGAGGGTGCCCCTCCAGCCGTATGGGATGAGTTCGTGGAGGCCTTTCTTGGCCATTTTCTACCCCAGAGACTAGACGAGCCAGGGTTCACAGATTTTTACATTTGAGCGGCCCGGTGGTAGGAGTGTCCGGGAGTATAGCCTCGAGTTTGATTCTTTGGCCGAGATACACGCGCCTCATATTGTGGCGACATGGTGACGGAGTACCACCGGTATGTGATGGGGGTGGATGATTATTTGATTGATAGTTGTATGGCGATGGCTTCTCGGCCGGCATGGACATTGCACGAGTTCGGGCGTACGCCCGGGGCATGGAGGAGCGACACGAGAGGGCGCCGGCCGATAGAGATTACGACGGGGGCCGCCCCAAGAGGGCTAGATCGGTTGGGTATTCGGGGAGACTCGAGGCAGGGCGCCTCAGCGGCAGTATGGTAGATATCCTCCTCGGCCAGCCCAGAGTACACCGCCACGGTTCCCGGGCCGGAGATTTGATAGCGCAGGGTATTCGGGAGCCGGTCCGAGTTCTAGGGCTTCGGGCTCGCAGTTGAGTAGGGGCTTGAGCCAGACGAGGCCATCTATGCCTCAGTGCCCTCAGTGTGGCAGGCGCCACCCGGGGGAATGCCGTTACACCATTGGTGCTTGTTTTTCTTGTGGCCGTCAGGGCCATGTTATGAGGGAGTGCCCGTATAGGGGTGGACCGAGGTGGTGCGGCTCCCGCCCTACCGGGTCGGTGCTTTGGTTCGTCTTCTTCAGTAGCTATGCGCCCTACGGGGCAGGGTATACCGGCACCAGCAGGCCGTGGTAGAGGCCGCGGCGGAGTCCCCAGTTCTAGCGGTCCCTCGAACCGCGTATTTGCTTTGACGAGTAGGCAGGATCAGGAGGCACCACCAGATGCGGCTACAGGTACATGAATCCTCACTAGAATTTATATTCTTATGTGTGCGTATTTATTGTCTGATTGTTACCTAATAGCGGTAGGCGGACAACCAAGGGTCGATAACCGAGTATTTATGAGTAACGGTGATTAAAGCGTGTTCATTGTCATCACAGAGTTGGGAGTCTAGGATGGAGAGTAGTTATATCCATAGGTGAAAGGTAAATATATAGAATCGAGAGAGGGGTAAAACGGTAATTGTGCTACGAAAGCGTTCGGAAATCTGTCAAGATTTTATTTTACTCCAAATTACGTGACGAAGGTCCTGTGGTGAGCTGAACGCGATTATACTAGTGTTAGAGCATCGTATTTCATCGAAGTTCCGAGGTTAAGCGTGCTAGGGTGAGGGAAATTTCAGGATGGGTGACCCCCTGGGAAGTTTCTGAAAGTCTTACAACTTCAGCCAAAGAAGCAAATGAAAAGCTAGAGTAGTCTAAAGGGACTTAGAATATACTGAGTAGGCGGAAATCTTAAGAGGTCGCGTAGGCCGGAGCGGACTAGATCGGGTAAAGAAAAAGAAGGTGCATCACGGCGCTAGAATTAGGGTCAGTTTGAGTAGTGTTTGGGGGATCTTTTGTGAATGAGATGTTGGCAATTATATATGTGTACAGGTAAGCGTGTGATACCCCGTGCATGGCTATATTAGCGGGTATACGTATTTCGGCAACCAATGTGACGGTATACGGAAGGCATTAATCGGACAGGACAACAAAGTTCAAGCAAAAAGGGAAAAATGAGTGGCATGAATGTCATAAGGCAATTTGATATCGTTTTTGCTATAGGGTAGATTTGGGAAGTACTGACATAATGATGTGGGAAAGAGAAAGGAAGTGAGCAGATAAATGGTAAGGGGAAATCGGAACGTCGAAACAAAAGTGTAGCCTGACCGAGAGTGAAAAGTGCAGACGTAAGGCAAATATAATCAGGTAATAATATAAGTACACCCCTAAAGGGGGGAAGCGGATACGAGGAACGCAAGTGCAGGATAGAGACAATTAATGTCACGACGTGTTTGATACGGATGCTCAGCCTAGTGGTAAGGTCCTTATCGAGACAAGTTAGTAAAAACCCAAAAAGGGGAGAAAAGGAAAGGAGTTAGGATAGCAATTGAGATGGTGCCGGGAGTTAATGGAGAGTAAGAGAGTCTTTAACGAGAATACGACAAAAGAACATCGTGAAGGTTACACGACGTTGTGAAAGGTTGGATCAAGAATTAAGATGTGAGCAATAAGGTTACTCGTTGATGATACGCTACGACTTATGAGTGGTAAAAGAAAAATAGAAAAAATAATAGAAGTGAAAGAAGTGCAAAAAAAAAAAGAATCAGGGAAGAGGGTAGGATAGGATAGGCTATAAGTGAATATCAGGTCGGGAGGAATATGTGAAGCAGAGTGGACCAGGAGAAGGAAAGATCGGGACTAAGATTGAATATACTCTACACAAGTTGTACGAGAGTAGTTAATGAGAAAAGCTGGGATTCGGTAATAACAATTCGGTGATAATAGTTTGGGTGCATTAAGGAAAGGTGTAAAAATGATTTGAACTAGGTTACCGAGATGGAATTTGTACTAAGGACAAGTAGGATATGACCATGGTTGAACCAAAGATCTACTCCGATGCCGGTGGTAAGACGAGATAACATAGGCGGAGGCGAGGAAATCCTGGAAATTAGTGAAGCCGCGCTGAGGCACCCCTTGAGAATAATTTGGGTACCTCCATTTATTTTTGTAAAGATTGCGACATAAAGTGTGACCGGAAAGTTAAGAGCAAGATTTGAGCTAAGGGGCAATAAAAGGGGCTGAATTAAAAATAAAGGGATAACCCGAGGTAATGTGTTTAGAATATTACAAGTTGAGTATAAGATGGTTTAAGCAAGATGATCGGAATTAGTTGGCTACTGAAAGAGGGCGAATTTATGTGTCCCACGAAAGGCGTAATAAGATCTGGCAGGGAGGAGAAATCTAATTCAAGATGTGTCTTGGACCTTGTTATACTGTTGTGAGGCAAGAATATTGCGTATTAAAGACATGGCTTGTGTTAAGATATTGTGACGAAGTAGTAGCAGAAAGGAGATGACTTGAGGAGCTGAGGGAAAAAAAAAGAAAAGAAATATAATCAATAGATGGAGATTGCATACACTATGGTGATAAAGAAAAACCCCCGAGATCCCATAAGGCCGACTTTATACGGGACTAGTTGAACATTCGAGGACGAATGTTCTAAAGGGGGGAAGGATGTTATATCCCGCATTTTGTACGTCGGGATAATCCGAGTCAACCACGACAAGTTAAGGACGAGATCATTCCGAGATATGAAGTAGAGACTTTTGTATGTTTTAAAGGCTTAAGTTGTGCATGATTTTATTGGTATGGAAAATGTTAAGGAAGCATTTGGGGTTAAATTCCATTTTTAGTAAGTATGCTATTTTTGGAAAGTGTGATTATTATTTGAAAAAAAAAAAAAAAAAAAAAATAGGGACATGTGGCCGGCCATGTGGCATGTGGGCCATGGCCACATGGATGATCAATTAAGTGTATTAAAAGATGACTTAGTCATCTTTTTCATCACTTCCAACACTTAGAAATTTCAAGAAAAGAAAGCTTTGAGAGAAAAAAAAAAAGGCCATATTCGGCCAAGGGCAGGAGGAAAAACAAGACCAAGAATTGGCCATCAAAAAAATTATTTCTTCAAGCAAACTTGCTAATTGAAGGGTGCTTAGTAACGTGGAGTCGTTGTTTCGGGCAATAGCTTACTCGTTTTCTCTATCTACCACTTTAGGCAAGTTGAGAAGTTGAAGAAGAAAGGTGAGTTTTAATCTTGTTTTCATGTGTTGTAGAATGGTTTATATGTGTTGTTGTATGCTAAAATGGAAGAAATTCATGATAGAAATCATGTTGAAGTGAGGCCGTGTATGTGGTGATTGGCCGTGTGTGTGTATGTTGTGTTTACAAGTAATGTATTAATTTTAATTAGCATGTTTTGATGGTTGTAGAGTGAAGAAAAGAATGAAAATCATTTTTGTGTGTGGGTAGGGTGTTGGCCGTATGGCCCCCCTTTGTGTGGATTGAGAATGAACGAATTGTCGTTAGTATTATCGTTGTCGTTGGTATGGATTTTATGAGGAAAAATGCAAGTTTAATGACTCAAAGTGATGTTGTGTTGGTTATGGGTTGATTTGGAAGTTAATGTGAATTTTATGTAATTTTTGTATTTATGAGAATTGCATTGTTAATGTGCGGATTAATGGTGTAAATTATGAATTTGGAAGAGAAGAATGTGTTTGGTGTTGTTCTCGGGTTTGGAGACAATTTCGGGTGAGTTGGGATATGGTTTTGGGTGTTTGGAAAATTGTGTGAATTGTTTAAAGCGTTCTTGAATATTGTTTGTATGGTTTTGGATTAGTAATCGAACGTATAAACGTTGATGTTAGTTTGAATATAAGTAGTTGAATGGAAATAATGAATATTGTTGAATTATATTAAGGAGTGTATTTAATGTTAGAATGCGTTGGGATTGAATATTAATGTTGCTAGTTTGATTGTTGATGTTGTAGCTTGGTTGTTGGGTTGGTTGTTGTTGAAATTGGCCGAGTTGAATTCTCGGGGTGTTGTATTTACAGGGGAAATGCTGCCAAAATTTCTGTAGAATTTAATGTTCGTTTGGAATGGAATGCCTAAATGCTTATGGTTAATGTTTGGTATATTGGCGTTATGTAGATCTTGGAGCGCCCGAGACTTGAGGCTTGACTTAGCTTGAGAGCGGACTAGGTATGTAAGGCGTAACTTTCTCTTCTTTGGCATGTCTTAGTGCTAATAGGCTATGACCCGAGCCTCGGGGTAATTCCACTCTTAGGATCCGAGCTTAGATACGTACTTTATTCGTTCCTAAAGACTTACTCTTTAATGTAACCAAACTAAGGTTCTTATGTTTTCAAATGATTGGATTTCAAAAGTCTTATAAAGAATTTTGCTATTAAAAAGGGTCCCGAACTTCAAACGCTCGTAACTTTCGCATACGAGCTCGGATCGCCCCGAAACCTAATAGGTAACTTCATGAGACATAACATTCCCCCAACTTTCGTAGGCGGGCTCGGATGGGGTTGACACCCGTCCGTGGGGCCCGCGGCTTTTCTATGATTATCCTTAATGACCTTTAAGAAAGATTTAGTACTATTGCCACCTTGACTTCCGAGTATGGATTCTCTACTTATTTGATAAGTTTAGGATTATGATTTTTATGCATTTTAAATGAGGATTGTTACGCATATGACTTCAATATGTAATCATGATTTCTAAGTCCGGTTTGATAAGTTCCGAGAGATGTCCGAAAGGTACTTGATATAGTTCTTGTCCGACTTTCAAATGATAATTCGTTTAACTTATTTCATCGAGTCTTTGATATGATTTATATGCATATGGTTTCTCACTACTCTGCTCGTGCAAAGCTCTATATGTCCTTCACCGAGTCCGGGCCGGGACACGCGATATATATATATATATATTCGTGCACATTCGTGCACCGCATTATTCACCGAGTCCCTCACTAGAGGGCCGGGACACGCTATATATATATATATATATATATATATATATATATATATATATATATATATATATATATGGTGTGATTGTGTGATGAGACGGGGATGGCGGCCAGGATGGCATATGATGATTCTATTCACCGAGTCCCTCACTAGAGGGCCGGGACACGCTATGTATATGCATATGTATATGATGATTACTTATGTTTATGACATGATCATGCATTGTTATGTTCAAAGGTAAGCCTTTTTGGCACTGTACTCATGTTCCATACTCTTTATTTTGGTACGGTTTTGTTTACTGTATTCCATGCCTTACATGCTCAGTACATATTCCGTACTGACCCCCTTTCTTCGGGGGCTGCGTTTCATGCCGCGCAGGTGCAGATACTCGTTTGGGTGAGCCGCTTGACTTAGGATCCCTACTCGGCTATTATGGAGAGCTCCCTTGTCCGAGCCCGCATTTTGGTACAGACTCTTTTGCTACATATGTATATATTTATTCAGGGTACGGCGGGGCCCTATCCCGTCATATGGTTCTGTTATCACTGTTAGAGGCCCGTAGACATAAACGTGGGTTGTGGGTAGCACCGTACAGTTGTGTTTATGTTCTGTAAATCCTCAGGTTGTATATATGATATATGTATATATGTGTGCGCGATGTCGTGCCTTTTGTGCGTATAAGTTCCTATTATGTTCGTCATGATCAGAGTATAATTGATAGGTGGGTACGAGTGCCCAGCTCGGGCACTAGTCACGGCCTACGGGGCTGGGTCGTGACATGACCCTTTCAGTAATCCTCTCCACTAGTGGCATACATTGAGCAATAGATAGTTTTTTTTGATAAAATAGGGACTCCCGAGATATGTTAAAGAAAGGCATATAGATTGAACTCTTCTCACCTCATTTTGATAAAATAGGGACTCAAAAGGATATCTAAAAACCCGACCCAAAGTGGATCGGTTGTTTGAAGTCGGGTTTGACCCCGGCCATATAGATTGTGGCTTGAACCAGAGGCCCTTGAGAATCTGAGAAATGCCTCTTGTACCAGCCTAATAGAAGGGATATCTGGCTTACAAAACATTAATAAATCATCTGCGAAACAGATGTGAATGACACCAAGTGTTTTGCACCTAGGGTGAAACTGAAACACTTTATTTGCTACCAACAAATGCAGCTCCCTTTGAAGGTATTCCATTTCAATAACAAAGAGATAAGGTGACATGGGGTTACCTTTGTCTGATACCTCTCTTACCAGGGAAAGGCTTGGCCAAACCACCATTAAGGACCAAAGAGTAGGAAATAGTTTCTATGCATTCCATAGTCCACATTAAAAATTTATAAGGGAAACCAAGGTCAGCCATTACCCTTTTCAAGAAACACCATTCTATTGAATCATAGGCTTTTGTTAAATCAAATTTCATGACACACCTAGGGGAAAGACCCTTTCTATTATACCACTTGAATAATTCATGACTAAAGAGGATGTTGTCTATAATGCTTCTTCCTTCAACAAAAGCTGACAGAGAAGAGCTAATAATATTACTAATCATACCCTTAATCCTATTAGTCAGTATCTTAGTGATAATCTTGTAAAAAGTGATGCAGCAAGCTATGGGCCTATAGTCCTTAACCTGAGTAGGATTGGAAGTTTTCAGAATCAGGGTAACAGCAGTACCACTAAAAGATTTAAGGAGTACACATGATTGAAAGAACTCATGTACAGCTGCTAGGACATCCACTTTAACAATATCCTAATTTCTGGTAAAGAATTCAATTGGATAGACGTTTGTCCCAGGTGATTTATCAGCAGGCATTCCTTTGATAGCTTTTAGAATTTCCTCATCTGTGACAGGCCTGATCAAAGAACACTTCTGTTGGTATGACAAGCAGGGGCCCTTTCTAATCGTGTCTTTATTTGGGCATGGCATTTCATCTGCAGCTGTAACCATTAAATTGGTGAATAATCTGATGAATTCAGCCTCCACCTGTATAGGGTGAGTAAGCTTAGTTCCATTAGAGTCATAAACAGATGTGATAGTATTCCTGCTTGCCCTTATCTTACACTAGGCATGGAAATACTTTGTCTTTGAATCACCCTCTAGAATCCAATTTTCCCTTGACTTCTATCTCAATGCTAATTCCTCCATCTTGTTCCACTTTCTAAGCTCCCTTATAGTTTCCTTCTCCTAATCTATCAGCTACTTGTTTATGTTACACCTCGAAAAATTTCATCTTTGTTGCTCAGTAGATAGGCTAACGCAGGATGAGGCGTATGTGATGTCCTTACAAGTAAGAAAGGTTACTGAACGGCTCTAATTAAGATTTCAAAGGCGTTCGAGGCAAGAGAAGAAAGTTCATTGAAGAATGTAAAGCATAAGTCATGTTTTCAGAAGGGTTTGCAAAGTACAGAGCTAATGTTGATATAATGATGTCTTGAGGAAAAGTTATAATGCTCCTTAAGTTGTTAATAAAGTGCTAAACAAGTGCTAAGAAGGTTCCATAAGGATTGGAGATCAAACGAAACGACAGAAATGATTTCGGGAAAGTGCAGTTATACGACCACTTACGCTGTCCATATAACTTTATACGGTCCGTATAATCGAACAGAAAAGATGTTTTCCTTGATGGTGAAATACGGACACTTATACGGACCGTATAAGAGTCCGTATAAGTCCCGACGGGCTAAATAATTTCCAAGGATAAATACATGTTCCCACTTCTAATTTTTCATTCTTCCCATTTCTCCAGTTCTCTCAAGGCCTCTAGAAGGTTCTACATATTTCACTAGCATAAATCCAAGGCAACTCGAGGATCGACATCATTAATCCAAGGAAATCAAGTGCAAGGAAGCTCGCTGGGGTTGCTAGAAGTCAAGAATTTCTTTGGAAGAGGAACTAGGGTTTTCTCCAAGTGAAGCATTTCTATCCAAAATCCATTCCTACACAATCAAAGGTGAGTTTTATGATCAATTCATGTTATTTAGAATATTGAAGGGTTGAAAGACTTAGATTATGGAAGAAAGTGGAATATGGAGCTAAATTGTGAAATAATGGTATTCTTGAATAGTAGTTTGACATGAACCATAATTCTTGAGATATTATGAGTATAATCTTGTTATAAATAATATTAAGAATGTTGGAGAAGCATTATAAGTGGATGAATACGACGTTGGGTGATAACCATAGTTATGGATGACTTTGAGAGGATATTTTGGGAATTGAATAATGTCGAACTTGTCGAAGTTATTGATTATGGTATTATGAATGTTTTTATTGATGTTTCGGAGTTGTTATATCATATGGAGAAAGTTGTCGAAACAAAGAAAATGCGGCCCAATTTTCGTTAGCTTAAGCTTAAGTATGTTTCCGATTATCTAATTCTAGTACAAATTCTCTTGAATGTAGAATCGTGAACATCGGAGGAAAGTGTTTAATTGATAAAGTTAGAGAGACATCAAGGTATGTAAGGCTAGTTCCTTCTTTTTCTAAGGCATGATCCTTGCAATATGACTTCCTTATTTTTCCTGATTCTTTTATATATCGGAAACTATGAGCCTATGTTTATAAGAGCTTCTCATGATAAAAAGATAAGAGATATGTTACGAATAAGATAATGATGATGATGAGTCTAAGCCTAGAGATACCAAAGCTTATGATGTGATAGTTCTTGTGAAGCTAACGATTCCTTGATGCTATTCATTGTTGCTAAACTCACCTTATAATTCTAGTTCCTTCAAGGTGAGGCATGATGAACATGACTACTCCACAATGGAATCGGGGTCCTCGACCTTACGTCACCCCGATTGAGTTGTAGTATTTAATTGATCTCTAATGCATGCTTTATGATAAGTACATGATGGTGAGATTACACCGATCCTAGATGGCCGGGTATGACACCGCTATGGCGGGCGGCTTATGATTACATCGAGCCTAGAGGGCCGGGCATGACACCGCGAAGGCAGGCGTCTTATGTTTACATCGAGCCTAGAGGGCTGGGCATGACACCGCGATGGCGAGCGGCTTATGATTACGCCGAGCCTAGAGGGCTGGGAATGGCACCACGAAGGCAGGCGGCTTATGATTACACCGTGCCTAGAGGGCCGAGCATGGCACCACTAGTGGGCGGCGTGTGATAGTTACCGTACGCGGGTTAACGATGATAGTATATTTGATATGCATAACATGTGTGTTCTTTTAAAAGCTAAGAAGGTTATGTTTTCGCCTAATATTTATTCATTTCTTTGTTATGTTAGCATTATTCATGCCTTACGTACTCAGTACACTTTTTGTACTAACGTCCTTTTCTTTTTGGACGTTGTGTTCATGCCCACAGGTAGACAGGGAGACGGTGCAGACCCGTAGGAGCTTATCAGCGAATTCACAGGAGCACTCCACTACTCCGGAGGTGCTACTTATGGTCATATTCTTTTGTGTATATATTTGGGCACGACGGGGTCTTGTCCCGTCCTTATGTCACAGTATTCTAGTAGAGGCTCGTAGATACAGATGCGTGGGTAGTTGATGTCTTATGGATATGTCAGTGTATATTTTGTATATCATTTTTGTAGCCATGAGGGCTTATATATATATATATATGTATATATATATATATACATGTTGCCTTCGAGATTATGTATCTTCAGGTCGGGTATGATGACTAGCATAATGAGTGGTGCTCGGTAGTCGCCCTCCGGGTACCCGTCATGGCCCCTGGTAGGGTCGTGACAAAAGCGATATCAGAGCAGTTCTGTCCTAGGGTGTGTCTACGAGCCGTGTCCTGCAGAGTCTCGTTGATGGGTGTGAAGCGCGCCATACTTATAAACAAGAGGCTGCGGAGCATTTAGGAAGAATGATCATTCTTTTTCTTGTTAGATCGTGCCATTGAACCATGTTATAAGATTTCTTTCCTCTAATTGTGTGATATGATTTCAGCGATGCCGGTTAAGAGAAAAGTCACGGTCGTCCAGAAGGGCAAGGCTATGACAGAAAAGCTGATGGAAAGGGAGCCACCAACAAATATAGAAGGTGAATCTACACGAGGCTCCATCCAATACCTCTCACACTCCGCCTATTCTAGAAGAACAAGAGGGGCTTCAGCTCCAGCTCCTATGCCTCCAGTTCCTCCACCGGGTGCTTCGGGTCAACAAATGACCGAAGCTATTCAGCTATTGACAAAGCTAGTTGCCGCTCAGGCTCAGCGGCAGAGTACGGGTCCAGGTGATAGGGCGACTAGTGCTAGAGCCCGTGACTTTATGAGCTTAAATCCCCCAGAATTTTTTGGGTCAAAGCCGGATGAAGACCCGTAAGATTTTATTGATAAGATGCTGAGAAAGTTGAGAATCATTCATGCCTCCGATACTAAATTCGTGGAGTTGGCATCTTATAGACTCCGGGATGTGACGGTTCTTTGGTATAATAACTGGATATCTTCAAGAAAGGAAAACGCACCTCCCCCAGTTTGGCAAAAATTCGTAGATGATTTCATCCGCCACTATTTGCCACCCGATGTTCGTTGGGCCAGAGCTGATAAATTCTTGAATTTGAAGCAAGGAAATATGAGTGCCCAGGAGTATAGCCTTCACTTTAACTCATTGGCTAGATATGCTCCCACTATGTAGCTTTATGGATACCATGAGATAGAATACACGGATTCGTGAAAGGGCTTGGGTACACATTTGTTCAAGGATTGCTTGACAGCTTCATTGCAAGAGGGGATGGATATTTCCCCTATTCAGGCACATGCCCAGAACATAGAAGAGCAGCAACATCCGCAAAGAGGTGGGGGCAATATTGATAGAGGGCAAAGTAAAAGGGCCGCATCTCTTTAGTGAAGGAGTATAGCAGGGGTCGACGCAATATTCGGTATTCGGCCAGTCCACGACTAGTGCACCTCCTCGGTTTTGCTGGTAGGAGGTTTGATCGCCGCATTTTGTCCGGTCTGTGCGTCGCAGCTCAAGGGTCTAGGGTTCCCCGCTTTGGGAGGTGATCCTAGCCTTTAGGCAGACCACGGACCCACGATGTAGTCGGTGCGAAAAGTTATGTTCGGTGTAGCCAAGGTTCGATACTTGTTATGTTTGACGGACAAGACCGGGCACGTGATGCGTGATTGTCCCTCGGCACGACGAGGGGGTTCCATCCCCGCTTTTCACGATTAACGAAGGATACTCCCTCGAAGGAGAAGCCATCATTTGAGATTACAGGAAGACGGAGTTCACGATGTCGAGAAGATTATGTGTCCCGATGTGGGTGTTTTACGCCACTAAATATTGAGAGAAGCTCATGCTGTTCGTTCTTAAATACTACCCGGAGCAACGAAAAATGTATCATGATCTTAAATCGTATATCGTGGAATGGGACGAAGAAAGATCTAGCGGAATTTGTGGCTCGGAATGTCCCAATTGTCAACAAGTGAAAATCGAGCACCAAAAGCCGGGCGGATTGTTGCAAGCTATGGAAATTCCAACTTGGAAGTGGAAAGTGATTAACATAGACTTCATTACAAGCTTACCACGTTCTCGACGTAGGTATGATTCCATATGGGTGATTGTGGATAGACTCACGAAATCAGCTCATTTCTTATCGGTCAGAACCACATATGTGGCAGAAGATTATGCAAAGCTTTATGTTAAAGAGATAGTGCGACTTCATGGTGTCCCAATATCTATTATCTCGAATGTAGGAACCTAGGTTTACAGCTAATTTTTTAGAAGTCCTTCCAAGAGGGCTTGGGGACTCGTGAGCCTTAGCACGGCATTTCATCCCGCATCCATGGACAAGGGAACGTATTATTCGTACTCGAGGATATGTTACGGGCATGCATGTTAGATTTTGGAGGTAATTGGGATGATCACTACTTACCACTTATTGAGTTTTGACAATAATAGTTATCATTCTAGCATCCAAACGGCACCGTACGAGGCTTTATACGGGCGAAAGTGTAGATCCCCAATTGGGTGGTTTGAACGGAGAGACTAGATTGATAGGGCAGCACTTGGTCCCAAGAAGCTACAGAGAAAGTTAAGCTCATAAAGATCGATTTATTAGGGTACCCCAAAGTCGTCAAAAGTCCTATGCGGATAATCATCCAAGGGACTTAGAGTTCCAAGCGAAAGATTGGGTATTCTTAAAAGTGTCACCAATAAAGGGTGTAATGAGATTTGGCAAAAAGGGAAAGCTTAGTCCCGTGTACATGTGGC
This sequence comes from Lycium ferocissimum, assembly GCF_029784015.1. Lineage (NCBI taxonomy): Eukaryota > Viridiplantae > Streptophyta > Magnoliopsida > Solanales > Solanaceae > Lycium > Lycium ferocissimum. The sequence continues at coordinate 30,024 of NW_026718098.1, forward strand.
TTACTTATGAGATTGTGCGCAAGAGTGGGCAAAAGCTTTGAATTATATCTGCCTCCCGATCTTGAGCCGCTCATCCGGTCTTTCATGTCTCGATGCTTCGTAAATATGTTGGAGATCCTACTAGGATCGTGCCGGCGAAAATGATGTTCAAGTAATGAGATAAAAGTTGACCTATGAAGGGTACCCATTGCCATATTAGATAGGCAAGTACGAAGGCTTAGAAACAAAAAAGTGGCCTCAGTTAAGGTTTTGTAGAGAAATAATAACCGAGAAGAGATGACATGGGAAGCGGAAGAAAATATGAAATCCAAGTACTCACACTTATTTCATCCCCCGGAAGAGGCCCAAGATAAGATATCAAGATCATAAGGTATGTATGTTTTCCTTTTATGCATTTGGGTCGTATGTGGCCAAACTCTATTGCTATTATGTTGTGGCCCTGTGAGGCATTGTTATTATGGGCTATTGTGACAGGATGGTAGTGCCATATTATGTAGAAAAGCGGTAAATTCTTTTTATAGAATCCTTAGATCTTAACATTCCAGGACGAATGTTCCTAAAAGGGGAAGAATGTTACACCTCGAAATTTTTTTCGTTAATGCACAGTGAATAGGCTAATGAAGAGCACGAAGTATATGGTATTTCGATAAGTAAAGAATGACATTTGATGACTCTAATTAAGATTTCAAAGGTATTCGAAGTGAGGGGAGAAAGTTGCTAAGAGAAGACAAGGCATACGATGTGTATCGGAAAGGAATTACGAGTAATAAGTTACACGGGG
>NW_026718099.1:0-20906 GCF_029784015.1 Lycium ferocissimum
TTTTTTTTTTTTTTTTTTGTACTACCCCCCGGGCTATGATCTCTTTTCCGATGCCATGCTTTACATACTGGGACATATTTCGTCCCGGCCCCCTTTTTTCCCGGGGGGTGCTTTTTCATCCCGCGGGTCCCAGGGATAAGAAAGGGGGATGTTTTTAAGATGTTCCAAAATTTGAGGGGCGGGCCCCTTTTTTTCCCTGGGGTGTCCCGGGGTTAAAAGCATTGTGTGATATCGCTCCGGGTTATGTTAGAGACTTTGGGGCAGTGTGGTGTGGATATGTCGGTTTGTGGCCGGGCGAATTTTAAAGTATTATTATCTTATCCGAAAAATTTGGGTTTGAATCCTATGAAAGGGGGGGATATAAAAATACGCTTATTTCTGATTCGTTTTGACAGAATTTTATTTGATTTAAAAAAAGACAAAAAAGTATGATGTTCTTTGAAAATTTTTTTTCCATTTTGACATTTTTTGGGGCCCAAGATGATTATGTTTTATTACGGGTCCGGGTTCCCCCCCCCCCGGGAAAGGGGTTTGGGGCCCATCCCCCAGGGTTAAAAGGTGAAAACCCCGGGCACCCCTTAACATCTTATACATCACTTCCGGGGTGAGCCATGTAATTATATCATTATTTTCATTCATCCCCTAATCTTTTTAAAAGCAACAACATATTTGTATTATCAATAACATCTACCCCTAAAAATGTACAGGGGCCGACGAGCGACAAACAACATCCCAAAATATGGCCCAAAACAAGGCCCCCCCTTCCCAAAACCAAAAGGTCTACGACCCTTTTAAAAGGGTACATCATATAATAACATAGGGGGGGATGGGCCCCCGCCGTGCCCGGAATATATACACAAAAACCCTCCAAAAGGCAAAACCCCCGAAGAAAGGAGCTCGTTTAAAAATTCCCGAGAAAAAAAAAAAATTATGGGTCCCCTCCCCCCCGGCCCCCCGGGGGGAGACGCCTTCCACAAAAAGGAATCAAGCAAGAGTGGTGTGCGCGCATCGTTATATAGATATACATGTATACATACTTACTATATTCTACCCGGCCATATAAGCTCGGTGTTCACAATAGCCTCTCATGGGCACACATACATATTCATTATATTCTACCCGGCCATATAAGCTTGATGTTTACAATAGCCTCTCATGGGCACACATACGTATAAGCTCATATCTATCTTTATCCTTTTTACTATCGTCATTCGTTACCTTCTATCCGTAGAGTATTACTCGTCGTATAAGGGACCTAGTACAATCATACCATTGGGCATCATTAGCTGAATAACTTCTCGAGCTAGGATCATTAGAGAGTATCATGAACTCATAAGGGGATGAACATTGGGCCAAGAACCATGCCTTATGAACGAAGGGTTAGCCTTACATACCTTCCGTGCAACTATTCTATCACTTGAGCGTTCTTCTTCGTAGCTCACGTTCTACCTTCATCAAGTGCATACTCACATTAGATGATAGGTAGCTTTAGCATTCATAACTAATTCTAGAGAAATTAAATGATCTCCTTTATTTATACTACTCCCCTCGTATTACATATCAACTCCCAAACATCAACAATAACATTCACAATATCGTCACAATAGCCTTTAGTCATCTACATTACCCTTACTTCACAATTCACTTCAATTTTCTACATTCACAGTCGTAACTCGACAATACGTTAATTCACATGCAATGTCAATTTCCATACTCTCAATATCATTTATAACGTGATCATATTCATAACGCATCAAGAATCATATCTCATTCCACACATTTGCTCAAAAGTGATACTATTCATCCATTCATGACCCATTTCTTATATTCCTATGTAATCCAAGTGTTTCATCTTCCAAATACTTTAAACGACATGGAAACATCATAAAACTTACCTTAGAGGGTGTTGGATTGAACTTCGGGTGCAAATATCCCACTTGAGCAAAACCCTAGATTTTCCCTTACTAGGATTCTTGCTTTGGATAAACTTTAATGGGTTTCTTATACTTGATTCACTTGGTTTGATGAAGTTGAGCACTAATTAACTTGAAAACTTGTGGGAGAAGTGTGGAGAGATGTTTTAGAGAGAAGGGAGTGAAAGATGAAAATGAAATGAAATAAACTTGAACCCTCATTAAATACAAAGATTGTCCCGACCGATTATACGGACCAACATACGGGCCGTATAATTTTCACGGGCCGTATGTCTGGACAGTATATTTGGTCCAGAGAGTCATGCCAATCTGGGCTGAACCTACCGCTGGACATACGGTCCGTATCTTTTATACGACCAGTATGTCTGGCCGTATAATGCCCAGTGGTTTCGATCTTGTTTTCGTCGACTCGTTTGATCTCCAATCCTTATGGAACCTTCTTGGCACTTGTCTAACACCTCAATACCAATCTAAGAGATGTTATAACTTTTCTTCATAATCTCTTTAAGTCACCATTAACTCGTTACTCATGGATTCCTTCCGATACTTATCGTAAGCTTGGCCTTCTCTTGGCAATCTTTCTCGTCTAACGTCGAATGTCTTTGAAATCTTACTTAAGGTCATCAAATGCTATTTCTTACTTATCTAGACATCGTATACCTCGTACTCTTCATTAGCCCCTTCACTGTGCATCAACGAAAAAATTTTCCGAGGTGTAACACTGAGGGACAATCTCGCATAATATGGCCTGGACGACCATATGAATAGCAACCCTCTGAACCCAATCTGCACTGACCCTAATGTAACTTCCCACACCGGGAGCATCGTGGTACGGTGTGCCTCGCGCCCGACCCGAATCACCTCTAACCGAGATCCCGAAAAGCTCTGACTCGGCCCGGGATGAGTAGATCTATCAAATCTCTGGCCTGAATACCGTGGAGGCGCATTAGTCATAGAATAGCCCGAATGTCTAGAAGACTGCTGTCTGTGCCCACCCCTATACTCATTCATCGGACCCGAAGATCTAGCCCTCTTGCTATGCCCTCTATCGTGCTCACTTCTTTGTTGTTGTAAGCTTTCTTCTAGATTCTGAGCATGGGCTTGGATACGTGCAATATCCATGTTGTCCTGAAGGGACGCAGTCAAACATCTATCCATCAAGTGTGGCCCTAGGCCTTTCACAAACCTGTGTACTCGATCACCCATATCCGCTACCATGGCCGAAGCATGCCTAGCCAAGGAGTTGAAGGGGTGGCTATACTCTAGAGCACTCATGCTCCCTTGTCTCAAATTTAGGAACTTATCGGCTCTAGCTCGCCAAACTTTTGGGGGCAAATAATGTCGGAGGAATGCATCTACAAATTCTTGCCATACCGGGGGAGGTGCATTGGCTCCCCGTGAAGCTATCCAAACCATGTACCAATGGACGGCGACATCCCTCAATCTGTAGGACGCTAGCTCCACTGACTCGGTGTCTGAAGCATGTATCAACCGAAGCGTCCTCAACATACCATCAATGAAATTCTGAGGGTCCTCATCCGGCTTTGATCCAAAGAATTCCGGAGGATTCAAACTAATAAAATCACGGGCTCTTGCACTAACAGCCCTATCACCTTGCCCTGAACTTGACCTTTGAGTCTGGGCCGCAACCAATTGAGTCAACAAATTAATGGCCGCTTTTTCATCTTGTCCTGAAGCATCTGGTGGAGGAGCCGGAGGTGCTAGAGCTCGGGCGGAGGCTCCCTCACGCTCCTCTAATATAGGCCCTGAACGGGAAGACTGAGATTGAGCCGCACTTTGGGACTCACTTTCTTCTACTACCGGTGGCGGTGCTCTTTTAGCCCGCTTTTCTGTCACCGTCTTGCCCTTTTGGGCTGCTGTAGCCTTTCTCTTTACAGGCATTTCTGAAATACACAACATATCGTTAAGAAACAAGAAGCGCTTACATCAAAGCTCTACCACACGATTTCTTATGAAGAAAGAAGGTCATTCATTCCTAAAATGTCCGCAGCTTCTTGTTTATAAGTGTGGCGCGCAACACACCCATAACCAAGACTCTACTAGACACGGCTCGTAGACACACCCTAGGACTGAACTGCTCTGATACCACTTTTGTCACGACCCATCCTGAGGGCCGCAACGAGCACCCTGTGCTAGCCCACCCGGGCACCCCTTAACACACTTTACATCACCTTCTAGGTGAGCCACATAATTATATCACGCTTTTCATTTATTATCATTCTAATTTCATTGGGCAACAACATATCCATATCATCAATAGCATCTATACCCATATAATGTATATAAGCCGACAAGGCGATCAAAATAACATCCCAAAATATAGGCCGACAAGGCCGAACATATCTAACCATATACACAATGTCTACGAGCCTCTAAGAAGGGTACATCATGTCATAACATATGGGTGAGACAGGACCCCGCCGTGCCCATAAATATGTACACAAAAGAATCTGTACCAAAAGTTGTAGCTCCGAATGAAGTGGAGCTCTGCTATGTAGTCCCTGAGAAAATACGGCTATGGATTGAGTGTCTCTCCTCGGCCACCTACGGGCATGACGCAGCTTCCACAAACAAAAGGACGTCAGTACGAAGAATGTACTGAGTATGTAAAGCATGATCAATATCAATATGGAAGCATAATGAATAACATATGAAACAACATAAGCTGGGGGACAATAGCATCATCATCATAACACTTACCTGCTTCTCATAGGGACGTTCCATTTCTATTGCGTATTCGCGTACATACTTTCATACTCTTGCTCATTTACCTTTCGTATCTATATTCACACTCATATTTATATCATGCACATTGCATATTCATAGCCCTTACTTGGAACTTACAAAGTCTTAACCTATTCGTACTCTAATAGATGTCATACACCTAGCATAATCGTACTCATATTGAAGTCATATACATAGCATAATCGTACTCATATAGATGTCATATACATAGCATAATCGTACTCATATAGATGTCATATACATAGCATAATCGTACTCATATAGATGTCATATACATAGCATATATATAGCATAATCGTACTCATATAGATGTCATATACATAGCATAATCGTACTCATATAGATGTCATATACATAGCATATATATAGCATACCCGACCACGAAGGTTCGGTATTTCACGTACCTGGACCTACCAAGGCTCAGTGTTATTCGTACCCAACCGCAGTGGTGTGCGCGCATCGTTATATAGATATACATATATATATACATACTTACTATATTCTACCCGGCCATATAAGCTCGGTGTTTACAATGACCTCTCATGGGCACATATACATATAAGCTCATATCTATCTTTAGCCTTTTTACTATCGTCATTCATCACCTTCTATCCGTAGAGTATCACTCGTCGCATAAGGGACTTGGTACAATCACACCATTGAGCATCATAAGCTTAATAGCTCCTCAAGCTAGGATTATAAGAGAGTATCATGAACTCATAAGAAGATGAACATTTGGCCAAAGAACCATGCCTTACGAAAGAAGGGTTAGCCTTACATACCTTTCTGTGCCACTATTCTATCACTTGTACGTGCTTCTTCAAAGCTCACGTTCTACCTTCATTGAAGCGCATACTTATATTAGATGATAGGTAGCTTTAGCATTCATAACTAATTCTAGAGAAATTCGGACAGCATCTCCTTTATTTATACTACTTTTCTCGTATTACATATCAACTCCGAAACATCAACAACAACATTCACAATATCATCACAATAGCCTTCAGTCATCTACATTACCCTCACTTCACAATTCACTTTAATTTTCCACATTCATAGTCATAACTCGACAATACGTTCATTCACATACAATGTCGATATCCATACTCTCAATATCATTTATAACATGATTATATCCATAAAGCATCAAGAATCATAACTCGTTCCACACATTTACTCAAAAGTGATACTATTCACCCATTCCTTATATTCCTATGTAATCCAAGTTTTTCATCTTCCAAATACTTCAAACAACATGGAAACATCATAAAACTTACCTTAGATGGCGTTGGATTGAACCTCGGTTGCAAATATCTCACTTGAGCAAAACCCTAGATTTTCCTCACTTGATTCTTGCTTTGGATGAACTTTAATGGGTTTCTTATACTTGATTCACTTGGTTTGATGAAGTTGATCACTAATTCTCTTGAAAACTTGTGGGAGAAATATATAGGTGTTTTAGAGAGCCTTTAAGGGGAGTGAGAGATGAAAATGAAATGAAATAGACTTGAACCCTCATTAAATACAACATTTCGTCCCGACGGTGTATATCCACGACCAACATACGGTCCGTATAATTTTCACGGGCCGTATGTCTGGACCGTATATTTGGTCCAGTGAGGCACTCCATTCTGGGCTGAACCTACAGCTGGACATACGGTCCGTGTATTTTATACGGCCAGTATGTCTGGCCGTATAATGCCCAGGGGTTCCGATCTTGTTTTCGTCTACTCGTTTGATCTCCAATCCTTATGGAACCTTCTTGGCACTTGTCTAACACCTCAATACCAATCTCAGGGATGTTATAACTCTTCTTCATAATCTCTTTAATTCACCATTAACTCGTTACTCATGGATCCCTTCCCATACTTATCGTAAGCTTTGCCTTCTCTTGGCAATCTTTCTCGTCTAACATCAAATGTCTTTGAAATCTTACTTAAGGTCATCAACCGCTACTTCTTACTTATCGGGACACCAGATACTTCGCGTTCTTCATTATCCTACTCGCTGTGCATCAACGGAAAATTTTTTGAGGTGTAACAAGTACGAATTCTCTTGAATGTAGAATCGCCAGCTTTGATGGAAACCATTTAGTTGATAGAGTTAAGGAGACGAAAAGGTATGTACGGCTAGTCCCTTCTTTTTCTAAGGCATGATCCTTATAATATGATTTCCTTTATCTTTCCATAATTCTCTTATATTTCGGAAACTATAAGTCTCCGATTATTAAGAATTTCTCATTAGATAAAGATAAGAGATGTGTTATGAATATGATAAAGATAATGATGAATTTATGTCTAGAGATTCTAAAGCTTATGATATGGTAGCCTTATGAAGCTAATGATCCTTATTGATTCCTTGATGTTATTGATTGTTGTTAAGCTCACCTTATAATGCTCGTTCCTTCAAGGTGAGATATGATGACCATGACTACTCCATAATGGAATCGGGGGTTCTCGACCTTACGTCACCCCGATAGAGTTGTAACTTTTACTTGAGTTCTTATGCATGCTTTATGATAAGTATATAATGATGAGATTACACCGTGCCTACATGCTTTGGAAGAATCAAAGGAAATAGATTAGGGAAGATTCAAACCATTTTGGACACTTAGAAAATTTTTTGAAAAATTTCTGATAATCATGTATTGGCCAAGCGTCGCGAGCCCAATGCGCACCACTATGCCTCTGAAAGTGGACTTCACACGCCTGACTTTTGTAAATTTTTGTCCCACGAGCGTTAGACGCGCGACGCCCTTGAATGGATACCTGTGACGTGCGTATGCAACGCGCCTTGAACGCGCGGATTCTTGTCCTCTTTTTCTCAAACTTTGGGCCGAATTTTTTGATTATATCTGATGTATTGGGCCCACTCAACCTAGGACCATTCCTTTTTTGGCTGGAAAAATAACTTTTTAGAACTTTGAGGAATTTTTTGGATCAAACTTCTTTTTAGGTCTTCTTCTTCACTATGAAGATACTCAAGAACATGAGGAACCCACTCAACCTAGGACCATTCCTTTTTGGGCTGGAAAAATAACTTTTTAGAACTTTGAGGAATTTTTTGGATCAAACTTCTTTTTAGGTCTTCTTCTTCACTATGAAGATGCTCAAGAACATGAGGAACACCCAATTTCCAAAAACAGCTTTAAATAAACTCGTTTTTCCTCCAAATTACATATATAGATTCCTCTTGATATGTACAACAAAGCCCAATATGAATTAACCTTCAATGTAGCCTTAATCACCAAGACCCATTTGGAGTTCTTCAAAATGCTTGAAGGTCTTCAATGGTGATTTTTCAAAACACCTCCAAGTGCCCTCAAATTCGAGATCTAGCTAGATTTGATATCAAGGAACTCAATTCTAACATCAATTTCGTACAAATCAACACACAAACCATTTTTTCTTATTTTCAATTTTTTTTTTGTTCAACCAAGGATTTAAGAATTGATAGAACAACTCCTCAACCTTGCTCTGATACCAAATGATAAGAAATCGGTTTGGGGAAAATATCAAATCAATACCTAAAATGCAGAAATTAAAGATAACAAGAATTGGGATGAGAATTGAAGAAAGGGGGTGAGAAAAGAGGGCGGGTGAGAAAATAGGGATAGAAGCTAGACCCTAATGATAATGAATCTATGGACAAACCTATATATATATATATATATATATATATATCAAACTAGACCCTTCCAATTGAATTCAATCAACAGAACCTAAACTATTTGACATCAAATTAGAGAAAATCAATTGAATCCACAAATGACAACTCTAATATGAAATCAATGGAAAAGTGTTCAATAGCCAACAATGGAATCCACCATGATTAACTATCACTAATCTCTAAGCTACAACGCTAAACAAACTATCTCTCCAAAGGAGTATCTCAATACATAATTCATCCAATCTTCCTAATAAAATAAACTAAGGCTAGTATTTATATTAACCAGCTAAAGAAGACTAGACTAGTTATTACAATAGTACCCTTAAGGAAGTAAAGGCCTTGTTTGGTAGTCTATATATAAGATATACTATATATCGAGAATAGCCTCTTTGCGCTCCAAGCCACCATCATTCCCTTCCATCTCATCTTCACTCTATACGACCAAGCAATCATCCACACGTCATACGATCTCCTATAAAGCTCCTCAAAGGTCTCCAACGCCTCTCTTTGCATCATCATGACTCGTAAGGCTTGGAATTCCTTGGAGTTCTTTGGCTTGGACTCGGGTGAAGGATCTTGAATCATGTGTGCTCCTTGGAATCGTATCCTATTGCCACTATTATTACACCCCGAAAAATTTCGCGCTACCAAGACTGTAGGCGGCTTGGTATGAGCTCAAAGAAGAGTAAAGTCATACAATGATTAGGGATGAAGATTACATTATTTGAGTGTGTATATATATATGCATGACGTTTGGAGACCATATGGGGTGAATCGGTTCATATGTTACTTGACGAAAAGCCCTCGTTACTGTAAGCCAAGTGGGGCCCACACGCCGGGATTTTCATAAAGGACATATGAAACATTATATGAGTAGTACATGGGAAGTTGATCAAGTCCTAAGAAGGACCCTTAAGCCAAATATGGACATAAGCCCTTCAAAGGGATGATTTAAGTAAATGCTTTCGGACGATCTGACTCGAAGACGCCAAAACGTCGTTATCAGTTTGGAATTTGGTAAAACACCAAGAATGAAAGTTGTAGATAATTGAATCAGCTTTCCAACCATAGGTCGTGGGCCCTCATACCATAACGGGATCAAGAGTTATGACCTTTTTACTGAACGAACGCGCAGTCAGAAAAATTAAGGCTGCACGAACGCGCCCAAAGGGGGCGCGAACGCGCTGAAGGAATTTTAAGTCGGTCCAGGCAGAACCTGGACCGCTATTTAAAGGGGGAGACCCCCTCATTTTCGTCCCAAACCACCCCAAACTCTCTCTAACCTTCCAAAATATTCCCCAACTTTCATCATCAACCATTTTAGCCCGAAACCAGGTATAATTCCCAAATCCCAGTCTAGACGGCGTATAGTTGAGACTATAAAATTGTGTATTAACGCGTTGTGGCTTAAGCTCAAGGTGTAGGAGTGAATATATAGCAATATTACCAAGATAAAGGTATGAATCTCTTCCTATTTGTGTTAATACCGGCTTATTTATGAAGAAAGCATGGTTAAATAATTGTATATATATATATTATATATATATGAAATATATATATGTGGGCTGTTCTATGGAATACTTTGGAGTTGGAAATGATGTTATTGGTCTTGGTATTGTTATTGTTGTTGTTGGTTGTTGAATTGAGAATTCGGGCTATGCATATAAACAGGAGAGATGCTGCTCGATTTTTGGCAGAATATAAAATAGTTTGATTTGAAAACTTGGAACAAGTGTGCGATGATGAGTCTAACGTTAGTATAACTCCTCTTAAATGTAGACTTGCGAGCTCGAACGAATAAGCGTAGCTAATAGGAGGTCGAACAGGTATGTTAAGGCTCGTCCCTTTCTTTCAAGGGCATGATTCCTATGTTATGATTCCATAAATGTTTTCATAACCGCCTTGTTTTCAAAAGCTCGAAGTTCATGACTCTTAAAGCCTCTTATGATGTTAAATGGAATATGTTCTATGATGATTGTGACGATGATGATGATTCTCTTCTTTTGAAACTCCGAAGCTATGATTTGAGGGCATTATGAGATCATTGAGTCATTCCATGAATCCCTTAACCGTACTTATTGTTGATGGTCTCACCTCATGTTACTCGTTCTTTCGAGGTGAGATATAGCGATGATAACGATTCTATTTCCAGTGCTACCTAAGTTCATGATTCTCGAGACTCCCGTGACATCGTCGATTTCATCTTTCGATGGTTGATCCTTGAAGGATTGATATGATGATAATGCTAATGCTAATGATGATGTTGATTTCATTTATGCATATATATATATATATGTATGTATGTATATATATATATATATGTATGTATGCGTTGCATCCCACTGATCAGCTGGGGATAACACCGAGTCTCGAAAGGGCCGGGTAAGATAACACCAAGCCTATATGGTCGAGTAAGATAACACCATGTAAGATGCTATATATATGTATGTGTGTATATATATATATATTACTGCGCCTTAACGGCCAGACGAGATATTATATATGGATATGTATGGAAAAGTCTTTTTTTTAAAAGCTAAGCATGCATGACATTCGCCTTAAAAGGGCATTCAGAGGCACAGGCTGATCCTTTTTATGTTACTTATCCTCATACGTTCATTATATTATATTCCATGTTCGGTATCTCTTATTATGTTACTATTCATGCCTTACATACTCAGTAAATTATTCGTACTGACATCCCTTCTTGTGGACGTTGCGTTCATGCCCACAGGTGTAGATAGATGAGACAAGGATCTTCCATAGTAGGCTGCCTTCAGGTACCAGTTCTGATTGGTGAGCTCCATTTCTTCCTGGAGCACTGCTGAGTCTATATATATATGTATGATTTTGTTCAGGGTATGTCGAGGGCCCTGTCACGACTTGTATACTTCAGTCATGTTCATAGAGGCCTTGCAGACAGTTCTGGTGTACAGCTTAGTCATAGTGTAACGATAGTAATGTTGGCCAGAAGGCCAGAAGAGCAGATGGTGGGTAGACGATGACGAGGAGTACACTTCACCTTATAGTCCACCAGATCAGACTAGAGACCGATCGGCTACAGGTATATGAGCCTTTATTGGAATTTTCTATGTATGTGTATTTGCTGTAGATTATTACTTAATAGCGGCGAGCGGAAATCCAAGGGGGCCGATAACCAAGTGTTTATAAGTAACGGCGACTATGGTGTTTTCGCCACCATTGGGAATCTGAAAATCTACGCATAGGTGAAAGGTGAATATCGAGGATTGAAAAGGATAAAATAGTAATTGTGTAGTCGGAAGACTAAGAGACCCTTTCTAATTCGGAGGGAGATGAGTTACGAGAATGGTTTGGAATCCGTTAAGACCTCAACTTGCTCTAGATAATATGATGAAAGTCATGCAGTAAGGTGTGCGCGGCCAAACCAGCACTAACGCACCGGGTTTCATCAGAGTTTCAAGGTTAATATATCAGGTGAGAGAAATCCTAGGATGGGTGACCCCATAAGTGTATAAAAATCTTATAAAGTCGGACATAAGAGGTAGATGGGAAATTAGAGTAGCCTAGGGAAACTAGAGTAGGCGGAGTGGTTGGAGACCTTAAGAGGTCGCGTAGGATATATATACTAGATCGGTGAAAGGAAAGAAAGTGCATTACAACTCTAGAACGAGGATGAGTTTGAATAGTGTTTGAAAATACTTTGTAAGCAAGATGTTAGTAAATACATATATATGTAAGTGTATGACATTCCATATGTGGCTGTATCAACAGGTATGTGTATCCCAGCAATCGACGTTGCGGTATGTGGAATGCATTAATTGAATAAGGTAACGAAGTTCAAGTGGCAAAAATGGTACGAATTTTACAAGGTAAGTTGATGTTATTCTTACTGCAGGTCAGAGTTGGAAAGTCCTAATGCAAGAACATCGGGGAAAGAAAGGAAGTGAGTATATATATAGGAAGTGAAGAGATTAGAATGTCTTGAGAAAAGAAGAGAGAAGTGAGAAATGAGGGTGAGTGAAGTTTCCAAGAGAGACGACGGGCAAGGCAAGGGACTATTTAGATAAAAAAAATTAAAAGTAGGTATGTGAAAGGAATAGGGTACGGTAGCACGAACAAGAAATGTACGTACAGGATTAGGAGAACGAATATTGGTAGAGGGGACTGGAAAGATAGTGACCACAACTAGGAATGTGAAGTAAGAGAAAGAGTGATCAGGCCTTACGACGATGCTAAGAGATTTCCAGCTCCTGAGAGGTATATAATGGGATAAATGTGCAGTCATATTGACATGGTTGCCTCGGACATGGAGAATCTTTCCTAAAAGATGACTTAAGGATAGAACGGGTTTGCACGTTTAATGGGGTATTCCACGAACTTCAGAGTCGATACTGTAAACAACAAGAGGAGAAGGGCGTTCGAAGAGGAAAGAACCTAAGGAAGGCTAAGGATGAAAGTAGGGAAAGTATACTAATAGGTTGATCGAAGGACGAGGAGAGCATTAAGGAGTAAGGTAACTGGAAATATTTAACCATGGGAGTAAGTGTTATAGCCCGTATTTTGTACGTTTGGAAATTTCAAAGTCGACGTGGAAAGTTAAGGGCGAGACCATTTTCAAAAATTATTTTGATGTACGAGATGTTAGGAATATTATTTATGAACATTGGTAGTATGGACACATTGGGAAAGGCCATGGGTAAAAAGAGAAATTTTGCAAAAATGGCCAATGGAAATAATGTGGAAGGCTAGGGGCGAATGGTAATATTGAGAAAAGTCGAGGGGCAAAACGGAATTTCACACAAGTTTCTTGAAAGTTCAAAAGGGCCAAATTGGCCATGTGAAAAAAAAAAAAAGGAAAGAAAAATGATGACAAATAAGTCATCTTTGCAAAAATTTTAAAGAAAATTCTAGAATTAGGCATGTGCCCCTCACATGCCTACAACAACTATATATATATATATGTTCCTCTTTTAATTCAAGACAAAAGAAAGAACAAAAAAAAAAAAAGGAGAAGGAGCAAGACTAAAGGCCATTCGGCCATGGCATGGGGAATTTGTCCCCATGAAATCTCCTCCCAAAAATTATTTTCTTGTTTTATTCCTACTAATTCAAGGGTCCTCTCCAACGTGGTATAATTATTTCGGAAGATAAGTCGTTCGTTTCGTCGTTTGGACAATTTGGTGGAGTGAAGAAGTTAGAAGAAAAAGGTAAGATTCAATTCCCTTTTAGGTGTTGTAAGGCCTTTATTTATATTGTAGTATGTGGAAATGAGTAGAAATCATGTAAATATGGAAGTTGCATGGTGAATGTGCATGTGTACATGTGGCCGTATATGTGTTATGTTGTATGGTTAGGATGAGTTGCATTCCGTGTTGTATTCTAGTTGTGGTGATTGTGGAATTTGTATTGGAAGTGAAAGATGGATAAAAAGTTGATGAAGTTGGAATTTGGCCTAAGGCCGTGTGGTATGTGATAGGGGAATCATGATGGATTTATTTTGTTTAGTATGTTAGTTGTGTTGTTGTGACTTTATTAATGTAAATGAAGGATATATAGGTTAAGTTGGCATGAAAATGGAATGTAGAGAATTATGTCCTATTAATGTGATTTTATGGTATTAAGATAATGAAGTTGTTAAAGTGTGGATTATGGTTGTTAGTGATGAAGTAGTAAGTAGAAAATGTGTTGGGATGGTTTTGTTGCATATATGGGAATTTTGGATGGAATATGAAAATGTTGAACATTGGATATAAGGCTTGAAATACTTTTGGTTTATGTTTGAATGATTTTGAATTAGTATGTGAACATGAAAATATGGATATTGATTTATAAGTGTAAAGTTGGATTTGGAATTGTTGCATTATTTGGAAAATAAGACCATTTGCGCTAGAATGCGTTTCTAGTCGATTGTTGGTGTTGTTTATATTGTTGTTGGTATGGTTGTTGTTGTTTTTGCCGAGTTTAAATCTCGGGGATGTTGTATGTATAGGGGAGATGCTGCCCAAATCTTTGTAGACGAGTATTGGTTAAGATTGAAATCTTAAGGCCTTATATTAAAAGTTTGGTAAATTTGACCAATTGTAGGTTTTGGTCGAAACGGGATTTGAGTTTTGGCAAACGCAAAAGCGAAAAAGGTATGTAAGGCTCCACCCTTCCTTCTCTTGGCATGTCCTAGATGTAGTAGGTTTGAATTCGGATCTCGGGGACGACTTTACTCTTTGGAATCTACGTCCAAATTCACCCCTTTTCCATTCAATAAAATTGAATTAAATAATTTGTAAACGGTTGGAGGAATTGTCTAAATATCTAGATTTTGTGCAAATTGAATCCGACCATCTTAAAACTCTTATAAGTGATATGGTGAACACTAAAGTACGTGTTATGTGCACGCCACCTCATTTGACCCGAGGTGGGCCCACTATTCCCGAGTTTTTCCGTATTATTTTATTTTATTTGACTTGGTTTTGAGTAAAATGCAAAGGAACACTTTTGGTTACTTTTCTAACTACTTGATGATAGCCGTTTTAATTATTTTAAAAAGTCTCACACTATATTCAAAAAAATGGGAACGATTTTAGAAGGATTATTTTTGACTTAATCCGTCGTGACATCCGAAAGTCATACACTTTGATCATCGTACAATTTCCTTCGTATGATTCGTTATCTAAGTTATGCTATCGAGTTCTGTATAAGTTTTATATTTTGATATATACAAATAACCCCTGAAGTTCTATTTTGATAAGAATCCTCCGCGGCCTTTAAAAAGGTATGTGCTATGCCTCGTCCGGACCCCTTTTTCATGATATGTCGTTTGATTATTCCGTCCGATCTCTGTATATGTTGTACGTTTTATAATACATTTAGTTTCTCACTACTCCACTCGTGGATGCCTCAATGCTTCCTTCACTGAGCCCGGGCCAGGATATGTTATCAAGCGTCTTCCACTGCATTGTTCGTCGTGCCTCGGTATGAGGGGGGTGTATACATGTACATGGGTTGTGGAGTATGCTTGTGCCATGTACACTTTGATATGATATGATATGATATGGCCATATGATATGCTATGATATGTGCACAATCGATATGTTCCGATATGTTGTGGCGCCGGTGTCGGGGCGACCACTTTCGTTTACCGAGTCCCATAATGGGGCCGGCTATGGCATATTTTCTCGTTATGCATTTGCCTATATTTTATGAGTAAGCATTCCCGATACTCCGCCCATTGCATTTATGTTCGTATCCTCTCGTTCGGTTATGATTCCGTTTATCGTATTTTATGCTTTACATACTCGGTACATATTCGTATCGACCCCCCTCGTTCTTCGGGGGTGCGTTTCATGCCGCGCGGGTACACCTGTGTGTACGGGCTATTATAGATGATGTTCCAAATGGTGTTGGCAAGCTCCATTTGCTCCCGGAGGCGCCGAGTCGACTATGTATGTTATGTGTTCTCGAGTATCCGTTAGAGACTTTGCGTACGTAGTCGGGGTTCAAGACATCGGGGGGTTTTGTATCCGGCTCCATCAGCCGATATGTCGTTCTGTATTATGTAATAAATTCCATGTATTTTAGATTCTGTTTGATTTGAAAATTACGAAAAAAGAGTATGTCCTGAAAACCATTTCTGAAATTGTCATTTGTGTCTGATTAAGAATCTCAGAAATTACGTCTGTAATAAGAGTCCGCGGGTTCGCTCGGCTCCGCACATGGGGTCGGGTGCCCATCACACCCCAGTAAAATCAGGGTGTGACAGTAAGAAGGATACCTTAACGATTTGTTTATAGGAAGCCGATCAATCATCGAGATAAGAACGAGGATAATGGGGCGACACAAATGATTAGAAAATTAATAACATGGGATAAGAATTCTTGTAATAACCGAGAGATTCGATCACCGAGGAAATAGAATGAAATGTAAGGAACGTGCATGGAAGACAACCTGGCCGTGGCATCAGAAAAACAGACAAAGGCTCGATGAACGAGGATGGAGAGAGTGTAAATTGTAAGAATCCCGCGCTAAGAGAAAGAAGTAGCAGGACACTTGAAAAACTTGGATGCACAGCTACAACACAAACGCGTAGTTAAGAAGAATTATGAATAAGTGAGCTAAACGGGCGAAAGGACTAGTAGTGGATGGAAGGGTATGGAAATATTGACAAAAATGATAATATAGACATAAATGGAAGAAGAACTCAGGGTAAGAAGTTTTAGATATGTTATAAGCAAAGTCGGGAAGAAAGACGAGGAGTAAGGTATAATCGAAGACTTGACAAAGGATGTGGTAAATCTCGATGTCCCCATTAACTTGCGGGTCCAGAAAACCGTTAGCCATAAAGACAGAGGTGTGGAAATACGGGAAAGAAGGCATCGGAATTGGATCTAACCTTTATAAGTGTTCCGATTGGATACAAGACTGTAACTAGCAAAAAGATAGATAAGTCAGACCATACGAGGAAGAAACTCCGGCCTTAAGGAGATCGTGAAGAGCGGCAGATAATTATCGAAGACGATAGATGCTCGAAGGCTATTGGTGTAAAAGGACCACCTTAAAAAAAGGGGGAGAGCATATTAGACCTGAAAGGAACTATGACGTTCTCAAGCTCTAGAAAAAGAAATTTATTAGCTTGAGGCCAAGTTCGGGCGTATTGGCACATCAGGAAGATACCAGCAAAGAGCAGAAACGAATTGAAAATAAATATGCCATGAGGCAAGTATGGAAATGAGTTATGTAAACAACTTAAGAGAGTACTTCACGCCGACATGAGCTGCGATATTTCTAGACCATGGTTTGAATGCCTCGTATTAGGAGGAACTGCGTCATACCCAAGTATACAGCGACATGTCCTAAAGGGTAATAAAGAGAGCAAGAAAGGTCTCCAAGCTAAATCCACAAAGGATGATAGAGAGAATGATGAACCCAACAGACACTTGGGATGACGACAAAAAGGGAATTTTAGTGCCGGAAGGGATGACAATTGTAGCAAAAGGGACAATGATCGGTAGTTTAATAATTTTCCGAAGAGAGGAAGAACACTGCTCTTGTGAATGGAAATAAAAGAGTTCACCGGGTACTAGAAAACATGTCACGGATCACTAAACACGAGAACATATACTATGAAATTATATGAACCATCAACGTATAGTTATGTTTAACTACAATCACAAGAAGGCCATACCGGAAAGCCAACATGGAATAATGACTGACGAAGTGATCGCCGGTACAAGGGAATCGAAGACAAATATATTTACATTGCATGTAATGGAGTAAAAATTGTTGTAGTCTTATGCTCCTGAGATTGTATCGCGAGGCGTGAGGAAAGGAAGTTAAAGAAAAAGTTGTGGCAAAAGCTCAGAGATGTTGTGGGCTAAGAAATTTGTTCAAATTCGGATTATGAGCTTCCATAAGTGTAGTTGTACTGCGACGGATAGTAAATGGTGAAGAAACATTTTGCATATACGTATTTTGGATACGGAAATAACTAGCCTTGGAAAGGAACTGGGAAGAATAGCTTAAGGAACATAACTATTATGCTCACTAGCGATCAAGTAATGTTGGATAAAGATTTGGAAAGTAAGGATAAGAGAGATAAGGACAAGGATGTAAAGGATTACAGAACCTGAATAATGAACTGCAAGAAGTCGGTAGAGTGTATGTCTAAGATCAACGGGCATATAAAAAGGATAGCCTGCGATGGTACCGAAGGAGTAAACGCAAAGAGAGCGCCGTATATGAGAAAGGTAGTGGGCCACGAATGGGGAAACAAGGAGCGAGAAAAGAGAATACTTATAGGACGATGAATAGGTATGGCACGGAAAGTCAAGGCTACAATAATGGAGAAAGAACAAGAGCGAGATGCTAGTTAATTTCCAGTCATGTACATGACGGCAAAGAAGTGAAAGAAGTTGACTGAAGGCAATAAAAGAGTTAAGGAAGGATGAGAAGAGATTGACCCAAGTTATAGTTTAAACAAATGGTAATCGGACCCTAAAGGAAAAATAACTGTTCTAACGAATCAAAGATGGTGTCGTGGGTTGGCAATACTGCAACATCCGAGGACGAATGTTTCTAAGAGGGGAAGAATGTTACACCCGGGAAAATTTCGCGCTACCAAGACTGTAGGCGGCTTAGTATGAGCTCAAAGAAGAGTAAAGTCATACAAGGATTAGGGATGAAGATTACATGATTTGAGTGTGTGTGTATATATATATATATATATATATATATATATGTGCATGACGTTTGGAGACCATATGTGGTGAATCGATTCATATGTTACTTGACGAAAAGCCCTCCTTACTGTAAGCCAAGTGGGGCCCACACGCCGGGATTTTCATAAAGGACATATGAAACATTATATGAGTAGTACATGGGAAGTTGAGCAAGTCCTAAGAAGGACCCTTAAGCCAAATATGGACATAAGCCCTTCAAAGGGATGATTTAAGTAAATGTTTTCGGAAAATCTGATTTGAAGAGGCCAAAACGTCGTTATAAGTCTGAAATTTGGACAACCACCAAAAATGACAGTTGTATATAATTGAATTAGCTTTCCAACCATAGGTCGTGGGCCCTCATAATATATTGGGATCAAGAGTTATGACCTTTTTACTGAACGAACGCGCAGTCAGAAAAATTAAGAGTACGCAACGCGCGCGATGGAATTTTAAGTCGATGCAATGTGCGTAACCTGACCGCTATTTAAAGGGGGATACCCCCTCATTTTCGTCCCAAACCACCCTAAACTCTCTCTAACCTTCCAGAATATTCCCCAACTTTCCATCATCAAATTTTTTAGCCCGAAACCAGGTATAATTCTCAAATTCCGGTCCAGACGGAATATAGTTGCGACTACAAAATTGTGTATTGACGTGTTGTGGCTTAAGCTCAAGGTGGAGGAGTGAATATATAGCAATATTACCAAGAGAAAGGTATGAATCTCTTCCTATTTATATTAATACCGACTTATTTATGAAGAAAGCATGGTTAAATAATTGTATACTGAGTTGATTAGTTATGGAAGTTGGAAAATAGCGTGTGGACTGTTCTATGGAATACTTTGGAGTTGGAAATGATGCTATCGATCTTGGTATTGTTATTGTTTTTGTTGGTTGTTGAATTGAGAATTCGGGCTAGGCATATAAATAGGGGAGATGCTGCCCGAATTTTGGCAGAATATAAAATAGTTTGATTTGAAAACTTGGAACAAGTGTGCGATGATGAGTCTAACGTTAGTATAACTCCTCTTAAATGTAGACTTGCGAGCTCGGACGAATAATCATAGCTAATAGGAGGTCGAACAGGTATGTTAAGGCTCGTCCATTTCTTTCAAGGGCATGATTCCTATGTTATGATTCCATAAATGTTTTCATAACCGCCTTGTTTTCAAAAGCTCGAAGTTCATGACTCTTAAAGCCTCTTATGATGTTAAATGGAATATGTTCTATGATGATTGTGACGATGATGATGATTCTCTTCTTTTGAAACTCCGAAGCTATGATTTGAGGGCATTATGAGATTATTGAGCCATTCCATGAATCCCATAACCGTACTTATTGTTGATGGTCTCACCTCATGTTACTCGTTCCTTCGAGGTGAGATATAGCGATGATAACGATTCTATTTCCAGTGCTACCTAAGTTCATGATTCTCGAGACTCTCGTGACATCGTCGATTTCATTTTGCGATGGTTGATCCTTCAAGGATTGATATGATGATAATGGTAATGCTAATGATGATGTTGATTTCATTTATGCATTTATATATATACATAGATATATTTGTGTGTATATATATATATATATATGTATGTATGCGTTGCATCCCACTGATCAGCTGGGGATAACACACCGAGCCTATATGGCCGGGTAAGATAACACCATGTAAGATGCTATATATACGTATATATATATTACCGCGCCTTAATGGCCAGACGAGATATTATATATGGATATGTATGGAAAAGTCTTTTTTTTAAAAGCTAAGCATGCAGGACGTTCGCCTTAAAAGGGCATTCAAAGGCACAGGCTGATCCCTTTTATGTTACTTATCCTCATACGTTCATTATATTATTTTCCATGTTCGGTGTCTCTTATTATGTGTTATATCCCGTATTTTGGTACATTGGGATAATCCGAGTTAGTCATGATAAGTTAAGGACAAGGTTGTAATTTCTTCCGATTTTGTAAAAGTGCATAAGTTGCATATTCATCTTTTCATTGGCATGGAGTGTTAAGGGTAAAATTGGAATAAGGAAAATTTGGGGTTAAAAGTGAATTATGTAAAGTTGAGCATTTCATGAAAATTAAGGGCTAGAAGTGAAATTTTGAAAACTAATTTTTTCATGAAAATGGCCATATGTGGCCATGTGTGTGGTGTGGGCCATGGTACACTTGTGTGAATTATATAAGGGGAAAAAGATGACTAATTAAGTCATCTTCATCATTTAGCACCCTAGAAAATTCAAGAAGCATGGAGAAAGAACAAGGGGCCATGGTGAAAAAATTGAAGACCAAAAAGTTGTGATCAAAAAATTATTTTCTTCTAGCTTGTTTTGGGAAA
>NW_026718100.1:0-14239 GCF_029784015.1 Lycium ferocissimum
GGTAGAGAATTTTACTGAAAGAGAAGATTGATTTTCTTGGTTCATGACATTTTTGGCTATTATTATTAGTATAAATTGAGTCTCTACTTGGAAAATCCATTAGTTCAGTAACCCTTTTTCTCCTTGCCCATTTGGAGGTTGATAAAATATCTTTCTTGTTTGATTTACCAAATTTATAGGAAATTTCAGGGTATAATTAGTTGGTGATTTTGTTTGCTGACATTATCTACTGCTTGCAAGTGTTGTTGTGTGTCTAATAATACTATGGTATTTCAAATCTGCTAAATTTTGGTAAAATAACTAACAAAAAGAGACATCAAACATGAAGTTTATGAAACTTGGATCTCGGCCTGACACTTTCTTCACTACTGAGGCTGTTAGGTAACTTCAATTTTACTTAATTCAAGTTACACATACTAAATAATAGACTAACTAACTCGGTGAGGTAGACAATTCAAACATATTATCATCTTGGTTATTGGATAATGGAAACATACTAATGGTGGGAAAGGTCGCAGAGGGGGAGGGAATGGTAGGGGTGGAAAAAGAAGAGGAAGAGAGGGGTAAATGAGTTGGGCGGTGAGGTGGCATGACATTTGGTGTCCACCTCATCGAGTTGTCAATGTCATGTCAGATTTTATATCCATCTTGGACAATTTTAACGGAGATAGGGTATATTTGGATCCAAAGAATAACAGAGGGGTATATTTGGACCCAAAGTATAACAGGAAGGGTATATTTGGATCCAAAGTATAACGAAGGGTATATTTAACCCTTTTCTGATAGTACAGAGGTATATTTGACCCTTTTCCGTACCCAAAAGAGCAAGTTCGGTACAATGGCACTTGTTGACGACCCGGCCCAAGGTGATAGTCCCTGCGAGGAGATCCTCGCTCTGTCTGTCGGGACACAACGGCACGAAATGCAGCGTCCAGTGCAATAAGACGGTCAGTACGGATAAAAGTACTAAGTATGTAAGGCAGGAAACAATAACATAAGTAAGACATAGATATAACTGAATAGAAGTAACCTGAGCCATCTGAGGACATGCAATATGCAATGCATGAGTTTAAAAATCATATGCAAGTATATACATATAGTACATCAGCATCATCATATCATCCTCAACCTGTGTCCGGGGAGCATCATCATAGTAACATGCCCAGTGCAGTGGTGTGCACATCTACGCGCCTGCCTGGCCGACTATATCGCGGCGTGGTACAGTAAGATAATGAATATATATATATATATATGAGGAACGAATAGAAATGACATTTGGGCCTTTCGGAGTGACGTAAGGTCGATAACCTCCGAATAACTTTATGGAAATGCATATCAACATCAAGAAACCATTTAGTGAAGGTAATTTATCATAACCAGAATCAATTAGATAATTAAGGCATTAAAATTTAAAGTATAGGAATGGAACGCTCGTGTTCATGTTCTAGTTGGATTCGTTCCAAAGAAAGAAGGAAACGAACACCTTACATACCTTGTTTGCCTTCTAGTCAATCCCATCAACCATAGCTCATCTCGCGCCTTATCCTATAATAATGATAACGGTTCCCGTTAGGTCAAGGAAGTACTTGGTATATCATGTATATCGGGATGTATACTTGTCTTATAATGACTCGGACAACATTTCCCCTATTTATCTCACATTCTCCATATTCACCACAACCAACACAACCACAATCATATTGAATTCCTGCCACAACATAACTTATAAAATTAGCAAGTAGTCCATACAACGACAACAACATCAAAATGTGGTTTCCCACTATTAATTCCGTATTTCTCATCCTACGGTGTAGCTATGACCTGGACGGATTTAAATATATCTAGGAGAGGAGAATTCTTACCTTATATGCGAAGAACTACTCTTCTTCCACTTTGAAGAAAACCCGGATTTAACAACACGTTACAAACAACGAGATCGAAGCGGTGAGTGAAACCCGTAACAAAATTGAATAACGGTGCTATTACTCTCCAAGAAGAGAAACAACGTTAATTTATATGGAAAGTAGGTGCTGTATTTTTTTTTTTTTGTTCACTTGCTGGTAGCACATATAACAAAACAAGATATGAACAACTATTATTTCAATTAGTGACATAATCCAATACGTTTGGACCCCTTAAATAATCAGTTTAGCAGTTATATGTATTTGGTCCAAGGCTTGACATGTGTCCAAAGCACCTTACATGTGTCATACAAGCACCTTATGTGCTTATTTCAACACTCCACTTATGGTTAGCTAATGTCACCTTCAGTTTAAATAACGCCACTTGTCTATGACCTACATGGATTATGTCCACATAATATTTATTCAATACTCTTAATTAATTTCTCAACTTCCATTTTAATCCCTCATTTGACCAATTGCACACATAATTAATTTCTTGATCACAATTCACTTAAATAATAATCATTTTAAACACACTTCATATACTCATTATCATGCTCATGTGATATAATACTAGTCCATAGCCTCTTTTGGTACACAAAAAATATTATTCCCAATCCTCATTGTTGCATTTTTAAAATCTTGGATTACTTCGGGACTTCATCCTTTGATACACTGAGCTCTTGATCTGCATACATGAGTATGACCAAAATTCCATCTGGTCCGTATAACTTGTTCAACATTTCGAAATGCGACGAGACTTATTTTCTCTGATTCGCTTAATCTCCAATCTTTACATAACTTCCCTAACACTTGTTTTAAACCATCGCTAACCTTGTAAAGGAGTCTTAACCTCTCTGGGTTTACGTTAGTCTACTAATGACATACATGACGTAAAAGTATGAGGTGTAACTTTCTCCCCCCCTTTAGAACATTCGTCCTCGAATATAGGGGTGTACGAGGAGGGTCTTCACTGAAAATCTTGTGTCATCGTTGATAATCTTGTCCTTTGAGCTTATCTCAATTAACTTCTGACACAACTTAACATATGAAAGTGTGAGGTGTAACATCCTCCCTCCAATTGGAAGGATTTGAGTTTAATATACCCAAGTTTGTCCATATCCTTTGGGTCTTGCTTTTATCCTCTTATCTTCACATCCCAAATTCTTATCTTAATTTCAATTTTCGCAATTTTGTTTATTTTGATTTCTAGAGTTTCCAATTTAGTTCTTATCATGCATTTTATATCTTGCTATAACTATGAGCCTGATATAGTTTTACTTTTACATGGAGATATTGAAATAAGATCAATTGTAAGTTTGGTATGAGTGTGTTACCCTAATAAATATTATCAAGTTTATTGGATATACAGAACATTCATCTAATTGACAAAAATGTTCGATCTAGACATGTTATCTATTTCCATGAAGGATTACGGTCATACGATATTGTTCAACATGACAGTCGACTCATACTAAGGTAACATCAGTTTATAAAGCAAGTCAGAAATGTATTTGGCGTGATTCTAACAATATTATATGTCGATGATGCAACTCTATCAAAAGAGTGGAGGTGCAACATACACAGTCCAACTAAAGGGAATATTCATAAAGGAGATAGAACAAATCACATTCACCAAAGTTTTTCTTCATACGAGCTCCAGAAGTATGGTGATATCACCGTGCAACAGATTCGTTCGAGTGATAATATGATTGATTTATTCACCAAGTCTCTACCAACTAGAATTTTCGAGAAGATGGTTGACAAGATTGGGATGTGAAGATTCAAGTGGGATTAAAGTTATCATCAAGAGAGGTTAATAAGAGTTGTACTCTTTTTCCCTTTCAAGGTTTTTGTTCCACTGGGTTTTCCTTGTAAGGTTTTTAATGAAGCAACCAAAGGACGTATTATTATAAATGTACCGCGTATTATTAGAAATGTACTCTATTTCCTTCACTAGAATTTTTTCCACTGGATTTAGTAAGGTTTTAACGAGATACATTATCTATTAAATAGACATCCAAGAGAGAGTGTTATAAATATTATTTATTTATTATTGTGGATGTCTATCTTTAGGAGAAAAGTTAGGGTTTGTGACTTTGGACCAAGGTACTTTTCTCCTATAAATAGAGGGTTCTCTTCATTGTATTTTCATCACTCAAGATAAATTAAAGAATTCTCCTCCCTTCTCTTTTTCTCTACGTTATTCTTCTTTTAGCTTTATTATTTTATAACAAATTCTAGATCTTTTTTCCCAGTTACGTTAAATAAAAGGAAGTACTCCTCCTGTCACAATTTATTTGTGGGGGTTCAGAGTACGAGAGTCAAAGCAGTTAAGCAAACTACTTTGACTTAATTTCAAATATAAATTCTTCTAATATTTTATTATAGAATTTAATATTTAAAAACTATATAAAAGTGGGTACGAAGGGAGTATTTTGTCCAAGTAAAGCAAAGGTATCATCTGTTTGTTTGATAGATGGGAGGGAAATAGAAATAGGAGAAAGTGAAAGGGTGAGCAGAGAGAAATAGAAGTTTGGAGTTTGGAGCACCAGTGAAGAGATATCTGGGGATGGAGCTGGCATGTTCATCTTGCTCATCCCTTCGGTTTCATAATTCTTCCCGCTACACAAAGTTACCCAATGCTTCACCTTCTTTTAATGCTCCTAACTTGGGTGTGCTCAAATCTTCCAACACTTCTGCTGGATGCCACATTCGCTACAAAAAGACTGTTCTGTATAGAAAGCACAGGCACACCCTCATCCGGGTATGTTCAATTTGAGATTATTTCCATCATATCCCCCAACTGAGGAAAATCTCAACACCCAGTAACCAAGTGAATGGATTAATTAGCATTTTCTTGCAAGCTTAGTTGGGTTCTGGTTTTTTGCTGATATTTCTGGTGTTAGTTAAATATGATAGCAAAGAGCTTTAATTAGTTAAATATGATAGCAAAGAGCTTTAAAAGATAACAATAAGAAATTGATAACGTCTGTCCATCTGTGGAGGTATAAACACCACGTTTTGAGCTTTAATAAGTTTCATTGAGCTCGACATGACCAAAATTCTTTGCCCTGAAGATGACAAGACAAGAATAACTGACTGCAGCTTTTCAAAAATTTGACTCAGCTCAATTTTCTATTATCTATCTTATGAAGCAATGTCAGGGGTTGAAATATTCAATTAGTTGCATTCTTATGAAAGATAACACTTGCAGGCATGCTCTCAAGTTGGTACTGCTGGATCTGACCCAGTGTTGGATAATTTTTCACAATTTAAAGATGCCTTTTGGAGATTTTTGAGGCCCCACACTATACGTGGGACTGCACTAGGATCCCTGTAAGTGTTTATCATTGTCAATACTTTGGTGAACTTGCAACAGGCTTGTGTTAACCAATAATTTCTTTGGCAGCTCATTGGTTGCACGAGCGTTGATTGAGAATCCGAATCTAATCAGGTGGTCATTAGTATTGAAGGCCTTTTCTGGTCTTATTGCCCTAATATGTGGGAATGGTTATATAGTGGGCATCAATCAAATATATGACATTGGCATTGACAAGTAAGTGATTCCTTTGGTACTTTACGTTGCAGACTACTCTTGCAGGACGGACATAAATGAATTGCATCATATAAAATCTTTTTTTTCTCTCAATTACATAATGTATTCTTCCTTTTTTCTTTGATTACTGTTTCTCAAAATGTTTGCAGGGTAAACAAGCCGTACTTACCCATAGCTGCCGGAGATCTTTCAGTGCAGTCTGCATGGTTGTTGGTGTTATTGTTCGCTGTGGCTGGCCTTCTTATTGTTGGGATGAATTTTGGCCCCTTCATTACTTCTCTTTACTGTCTTGGTCTCTTTTTAGGTACCATCTATTCGGTCCCACCATTTCGGCTGAAGAGATTTGCTGTCATAGCGTTCCTAATAATTGCCACGGTATGCTTCTTTGTTTGCTTCTTACTTCTCCTTCAACAGTTGTGTGTAAGCTACCCTTACAACACATAGAGACCTGCATGTGCCCAAGTACCTCCATGGAAGAAGCAATATGCCTGAATAAACTATGTGGACATCGTATTGTAAAGTTTCTGATTGTAGGAGAAGGTGTAGGGCAGGTGGTATGGTACATTGTTTCTTTTAATTTTCTGTTTGGAAATAGTTTTGCAGCTAGTTTTGGAGAAGATAGCCAATTGAACATGACTTTCTGCCAAGTGTTAATTTGAACCTCGTGGCTTGGTGATGGTGGTCTGAGGGGCATGACCACCCGAAAGTTGTCATTCTCCTTGGTACCGTGTTTAAATGGCTGAATAAATTTCAAACCCATAAATCAAAAAAGGACAATTGACCCCAGTCCAACATAGTAAAGTACATTTTTTCCTTTTCGGCGTGCACACATTGAGTTGGGATTTCTAGCAGTTTCTACCTGTGACTGCTAGAGGCATTTTTTTAATAGAAACCACTCTATTGTATCTTGGTTCACACTTAGTGCCATTACAGAGGCGTTGTAATTCTCGAATGCCACCTGCTTCTCGCAGCTGTTCATATTTGCATCTGTATTTGTTGCGAGCAGTGTAAATTATGGAACCACTTATCTTATAAATGTTTCAAACCATATCCTTTCCTATAGCTTGATCTTCCTTCCTATCAAGAATTATCTTGTTGAACCTTACATTAAAGACTTAAACAATGATACAACAACGGATACGGGGAAACAATAAATTGACAAGGATAAACAAAAGGAAAAGAAAAGATAGATAGATTGACACAAAAATAGGCACAATTAGGCAACCAAGGTTCTTTAATAACCAAAACCTCTTAATTACACTCTAAATAGCACCAACCTCTAAGGCTGACCTCAAGGGAATTGAATTCCCAAGCAACCAATCCTCTCACAAACAATAATCAACAAGAGCCTACCAAAGGCCTCTCACAAGTTTCTCTCGCTAGAGATAACCCTAAAACACTCAAAATATTCATCAATTCATCAAAAGCTAAATAATGAAACGTTTAGCCTACTATTTATACTAAGAAAATAAGGAAGACAACTAGCTCTATTACAATTATACCCTTAATGAAGTAAGGGCCTTGTTTGGATGTCTCCCTTGGAAATGAAACTTGAAAAAGGCTTGCATTTAAGTATTAGCCTCTTTTGCATGCATAGCCTCCTTGTCCAAATAGCCTCTTTTCACAAATAGCCTCCCAAGCTATCTTCCATATCTTGAATGTGATGGTCTTGAAGCCTTCCATCCAAGCTATCTCACATATCTTAAAGGCCGTCCTATGTTGACCTCCCATGATATTCAAAGACTCCATCTTCATGAAGCTTGATGGAGTTGGGCTTGTATCAAACAAGGAAGTTAAACTCTGTTTCTGCAGTAGTCATCAACATTTAAAATATAGGATGCACCTATCAGGCAGTTGCCATTTTACGGGTAATTGGGTAACAATTTTTTATCAATCCAGGTATAATCACTCGAATCATCCATAACCAGTCTAACATCTTCTCACAATTCTAGATGGTTAATGTATTCATTACATTTTGATACTTGATGGTGCATATATCTTTTTGCACGGGCCAATAAATATCACCTACGAATATAATGGTCACAAGAATTACTATGCATTGCAGGTACGCGGTTTTCTTCTTAATTATGGTGTGTATTATGCCACAAGGGCTGCTCTGGGGCTAAGCTTTGAGTGGAGGTGAATGCTTTTTTCATACACTCTATTTCTTTGCCAAGATGCATGTTGCCTTTTCTCTCATCTCTCTGTATATTTATCTGTCTAAAGAAACAAAGCTTGTCAATTAAGTATTAACATATAAACCTGCATAGAGTTAAAGCAAATTTCTTCAAAAGCTAAAAAGGCATTAAATTATTTATGAAAAAGAAGGGCTTAATAAGAGATGTATGACCTCTAGTAGTCATCAGAAGGTAGCCACACCCCAGCATTGGCCTACTTTCCAGTCTGTCCCTCAGGTTTTTGAAGCTTTGTTGTTATTGTGGTGGGATAACTACATCAATTGTGCCGAGATCCTAAAAGGTACTTAATGTTTCAAGTAATATCTCTTCACATTCTAAATAAACAAATAGTAGAAAAGCCATCTGCTTAGTTTCACACTAAGGAACCCAGATCAGTAATAGCAGTGCAGGAGTTTTAACTCTTCTTGTCGTTCGTGTAAAAATGGCATGCAAAAGTAAATATAGAGTAGGAAGGATAATCTTGATAGATTGGATGAACTCCCAGTGTTTAGCTACCTATTCCTTAGCACTTCCATTATGGAGTTTTTGTTGACTAATTTTGAGCCAAAAATAATACCTTATACAAGACAGTTACCAGTTTCAATAAAAAACAATACCGTATCAAAGGAAAAAGGTGCCTTTTTCCAGGTCTCAATTCTGAACTGCCCTCCCAGCCCCTAGCCAAAGATAATTAAGGAAAAAATAGTGATGAATAAAATATCAACAAAAAACTGGTCAAATCAGCTTTTAAGCACTTGTTAGCTTATTTGTGTGTTTGGATAGACTATAAAAGTGCTTCTAAGCTAAAATAACCCAAAACAAGCCTAAAACTATCACTTAGGGTTTGACGATGTTTACAATATAACCCTTATATTTTCTTTTAATTAAAAGGTACCAGCTTTTGTTCTGCCATGTTTGCTATATTTGTAAGGTCTTCCTCTCCAATCAACAGAGATTTCCTCTGCTACAGTATCCTGTATAGACGTAGGGAGCTTCCGTTCTGTAATTACTCTTTCTTTCCTCTCCTTACCTCTTCCCTTTGCAGACCACAAAAAGAAGGCAATTGGTATATATGCTCCACAGAAGAACACCTCTGTATTTGCGCATGAATAAACACTGACAATCTAACCAAAGGGAAAAAATAACCTCTTGTAAATTATAATAATCTTATCTAAGAAATTTAGAACTTAAAATAGACTGGAACATAAATTCCTTTTTCGGGAAAACAGTTTTACAACTGAAAATCTAGTAATAATCAATCCATTTTTTTCCGTCAACCGTTTTAAGGGCATTTCACCGAACACATCAACTGCTTATTTTTTTTCTTTAGCACTTCTAACCAAATACTTAACTGCTTATTATTAAATTCAGCTCCAGCAGCTACTTAAAAAAATCAGCTCCAACAGTTAAAAAGTGCTTTTAGGCATCAGGTGCTTAAAAACTACTTCTATTCCACTAAGCCAAATGGGCTCTTAGTGAATAAGCAATTTATCTTGTACATCCTTATTATTGATTATCTGATTAGTAATACATATTTCACCTGCAGCTCACCTGTTGCCTTTATTACTACTTTTGTGACTTTGTTTGCACTAGTCATTGCCATCACCAAGGATCTACCAGATGTGGAGGGTGACCGCAAGTAAGTTGTAATACAAACTTTTAAGAAATCTGCTACTTCTTTCCCTACATTAGTTGGAGGTTTTTATGAACACTGAATTTCTTCGATGAAAAAGTTTTATCTGCTTACACCTGTTGTCAATCTATTTCTCTCAATCCATGTATCCTTACTTGAACTCCAATATTTTGAACTTTCACGTGATCCATCCCGTACCCCATTGCTGATATGCATTTGCCCATCTATCTTATTTTATGAAAAGAATTTTTTCATGGATCTGTTATTGTTCAAATATTCATTCAGTTATAGGTGTTATTGTGTGCCTAGATTCGCGGTTTAAAAAAAAGTGTCCAGATTCAGTCGAAATGATACACCAGAATAATCTGTACTTCATTACAGAGAATAAGTATTTACCTTATTGTAAGTAGAGGATAATTACTACCTAGATCAAAACTCCTACCCTCTTGTGTAGTGTCACAACTAATTCAGTAAGAAATCTTCTCTTCTTTTGTCTCTTTTTTCACAACTGTTGGCATCTACAAAGTTCCTCTTTTTCATTTAATGTACTAATATAGGTTTCAGATATCTACTTTGGCAACGAAGCTTGGTGTGAGAAACATAGCATTCCTCGGCTCTGGGCTTTTGTTAACAAATTACATTGGTGCTGTAGTTGCGGCAATATACATGCCCCAAGTGAGTTCATTTTTCCGCCTAGGTTTTTTTGATATTGGCGTCTTCTTTAGGTTTAACAAATCCTGATTTGCTGCTCTCCGTCAGTAATGATTAATAGAATAGCGTAATTCTCTTATCGCAGGCCTTCAGGAGCAGCTTGATGATACCTGTACATGCCATCTTGGCATTGTGTTTAGTTTTCCAGGTACTTAGTTTGAGTTTTGAATCTGAACATGATTGCGTCACTTACCTAGGTTACTTAAAAGCTGCTCTGTCATTTGATTCACACAGACTTAAAAACCTAACCATTACTTTGTACTATGAGTAAAGTTGTCAATGTATGCTCTATTTTTCATGATGATCTAAAAGTCGGACAGTGCCCTATATTCGAGTTATGTTTTATTTGTACCATAATTGCTCCACCTTTGCGAATTAGTTAAGCCTACTCTCTGACTGCTAAATGTGAAGAGAATTTTATTTTATTTCTACTCTATCGAGTATCGTGCATTTCTTCATTTGGTCAAGAGCATGAATGAATTCTCAAATAAAATAAAGTACAAGAGCATGGCATAATACACTCTTTAACTACTTTGTAATTTTTAAATCCATGGTACAGCATGAAGAAGCTTTTTAATGTGGAGAAGCTCTGGTAAACTGTTACTGATGTCTCTGGTTATACAAGGAAATGTTATTTACCAAACCTGAGCAATGATAGGATTTGCATATAATATTGTTCTAGTCTAGATTCTAAACGACAGTTTGGAAGTTGCCTGACGTTCCTTTATTTACTACTCTAGTTTGGGAGGTTGGATTATATAGTTTTCTTTTGTCAGTTGAATAATACATTTTGGCTTCTCTCAAACTTAAAAAAGTACAGTAAATGCCAAAGGAAGATGAATTAGCTTTTGTTCCTTTGCATTAATGTTTTCATTATCAATTATATTCTGGGGATAGTTCTATTGTTTTACCACTCCTTTGTGGAATAAGCTGTGGCTTACAAGAGAGATTGGTCCCACTGTGCTGCCATAAATTTTTCCTCACATATAAAATGCTTTGTTATCTATTTGCAGGCATGGTTGCTGGAAAGAGCAAATTACACTAAGGTAATTTTAACACTTAAGTTCTGCATGACGGTCTGGGTGTCATCTCATGATTACATTTATTCTGATGGTAATCAATTGTAATTTGCAAGTAAGAGAGATTGGTCCCAGTGTTTCTCTTGTTGATCACTTTGTACAATTTCATACCCTCTTTCTGTTAGTACTTTATTGTTTTTTATGTTCTTCGCAAAAGAAATAGAGATCCTGCGTGGATCAACTGCTATTTCTTGTTACCTGACCTCTGAGGGTAATTATTAAACTGAGTTAACCAAGGTTTGACTGCAATAAGTAGTTTAACTTTTAATTACAAGCTCAATCCATTCAGGATTTTGGCTAGCAAATTTGTCACCACTTAAATCACTGACGACTACAAAACTGTTGGCTATTTCTATTTTCTAATAGAGTAGGGGAAGTAGGAAGAACTTACCACTGTCTGATATCTTCATTTTATGTAAATTTTTTTGCAGGAAGCAATCTCAGCATACTATAGATTCATATGGAATCTTTTCTATGCGGAGTACATCATCTTTCCTTTCATCTAACAAGTACGTTTTTGTTCCATAGCCTTTAAGTGGTGGCCCTCAAAGTGACTAAAGAAATGGAAGTTTACTTTCTGGTTTGCTGCCGTCTGCAGGACAAAGGAAAGTGTGTATAGATGCCGTTCAGTGTTAGGTTTTCTGAGACGCATGGGGACTTTCTTTATCCTTTTGGATTATATTGTTGTATATTCTTAGGAAATTCATCAATCTACTGAAGGATGAGGTTTAATCTTTTGTTACCGAATAAGAATGGTGTATGAGCATCAGTTACCCTCAGTTTCAGTTTTGTCTATACAACAGCAACTTTTAGCACCTGATGGGAAGTTCTGCATCTCAATGGTTGTTACAATTTTCCACACGCTCTATTGATAATGGCATTTGAATCCAGGGATTCCAGCGTAAACAGTGTTTACTAAAGAGTTTAACTTGCCGATGCTATAAAAAATATTTAAAATCAGACCACTTCTAAAAAATTATAGATTAATCTCTGTAATAAGCATTGATTTTATAATTTGACAAAAAAGATAATTAACTTGCTATAATGAGTAAAATTTGACAAACAGCTTCTTTACACTATCGTTGTACATAAATTCTTGCTATGATTATACTGTTTTAGGTCAACAATTTTGGAATAAACAAAGAACACAGGAAGAATGATGAGCTGATAAAGGACTTTGACTTAACCAGAGGTTTCGGGTTCGAGCCTTGGGTATGAAAAAAGATTCTTGGTAGGGAGCGCTTCTCCCAAATGGGCCCTACGCGCGGCACGAATCTGCATACACTCAGGTTGCAATGCGGGCACCAGACACCGGGAAAAAAAAAAATGATGAAAAGGACTTTGAGAGACTTTATTGATCTTTTTCTTCTGTATAATCTCTTCTACAAAAGAATGGCTACATCTTGCACTACAAATCTACATGGGAGTTGTAAAGAATGAATGAATGAATCAATCAAATACGTCGTATTCCTAAATTAGTATGGAAGGGATGATTATAAATAAAAAGAAAAGACATCAAAGAAATCCTAGCAGAAATTCCGCAGACAAGGAAAAATTTGCAAAAATCAATTCCACCCTCCCCCACTGTCACGACCCAAACCGATGAGTCGTGACACGAGTGTCTGATCTCTAGTGACCAAACACCCCTGCACTCATATCTGAACCATACTGAACATCAAGGGCCCATAAGTGACTTAGACTGATCTCAAACTGCCTCATCAAGGGGTGACATAATGAACTCTGTACATTTACATACATACAAGCTGAAGGAACAGTGCAAGCCGACTAGGCCGCTACATATACAGTACACAAAAGAATAGGAGCCGATGAGGCTACATCATCTGACATATAGATACATCCAAAAGAATGGCATGCCAAAATAGACTGCAGCTCCGGATCAAATGGAGCGCACCAACTACTGCTGAGTAAAGGTCCTATTGAGCGGGACCACCTGTCTGTCTACCTGTACCTGCGGGCATGAATGTAGTCCCCCAAGTAATAGGGGAGTCAATAAGGACAATGTACTAAATATGTAAGGCATAAGGGTAACATAAGTATAATCATAAGAATCATAAAGGGAATCTGAAACTCAAGGCTAAACTGACTGTCTGCATAGATTTGTATAATCAAGTATCTGTACAACTGACAATGCCTCTGTGGTCGCATAATCTACGTGCTCTCAATAATAATTATGCTCATGTATATAAATATAGGTCATAGTGCTGAGGAACGTTCAGCCCGATCCATATGTCATATAAAAATACCGAGGAATGTACGGCCCGATCCATATATCATACAATAATGCCGAGGAACGTACGGCCCGATCCATATATCATCATCAAGGTACACCAGCTGATCAGGTGGTAATGCGTATATAACGCCTATCCCTTTCCCCATACCCCATATACATATAATACACGCGTATATAACGTCTTCGGTCATGGTATATATATATATATATATATATATATATATATATATATATATATATATATAAATGCAATGCATAATCGAAGCGTGTACATAGAACTCTCGGGAGTGACATAAGGTCATATTACCCCCGATGGACAACCTTTGAGCTAACATTATCAACATAAGTAATCTCAAGACCCATGAACAGAAGGAGCAATTGTACGGGGTATAGGAACATCAAAGACTGAAGTACTCCTAGTGCGTCTAAGAGTAGAGTAATATGAAAGCTCGTTCAATCGCTTGTTGGCTCATAACATAGGATCATGCCAAAAGAAGAAGGAATAGCCTTAACATACCTTAACGTCTCCTTAATCGTTTAACGTTCTCCTTCCACGTTCACAAGATCTGCATTAAAAAGGATCATACTAAGGTTAAGTGTTACACCTCGGAAAATTTCCCGTTAGCGTGCAGTGAATAGACTAACGAAGGGTACGAAGTATACGATGTTTGGGCAAGTAAGAAATAGTCTTTAATGGTTCTAATTAAGATTTCAAAGGCATTTGAAGTAGGAGACGAAAGTTGTTAAGGAAAGTAAGGTATATGGCATGTGTCGGGCAAGATTTACGAGTATCGAATTAATGATGACTTAATGAAGTTTTGGAGAAGAGTTATAATGTCCCTTGGATTGTTAATGAAGTGTTAAATAAGTGTTAAGAAGGTTCCATAAGTACTTTAAGAACAAACAAATAAAGGAATTGAGTTTG